>NC_066620.1:164424993-164728219 GCF_025201925.1 Gopherus flavomarginatus | reverse complement strand
CTCTCAGGTCAAGCAGTTACAACATGCCTTGAGCAGCCTTTTGGAGCTGTGCTGAGATCCTGGATCTCATCACAATTTGTGGTGAAGTGTAGGTTCAGTAAGCTCTTGGGGCCAGCCACCAGAAGATTTATTGTGAGGTGCAGAGTAATATTGGTGGACTCTGACATACAGCAGGTCAGACTAAACAATTTGGTGATCCCTTCTGGCCTTAAATTCTAGTACTCTGTTGCACAGCTGTATAGCTCTTAGGCAAGTCTACACTGCAGTGTAAGCCCAGAGTTAGTAGGACTTGATTCAGCTGATCCTAGGTTTCAGAATCTAGGGCTTGTGAGCAACAGAGGCCAATTTATAAACATTATTGTCAGCTGCATTGGAAAGGTTCAGGATGCTTGGGTTATCTGAGAGGCTGGGACACTATTCCCACCACATGATATAAGCGTAAACAGAGTTATTGTCCTGACTAGGGGACCCAGTGTATCCCCTTTTGCCTTGACTTATGAAACCATATTCTGAACTCAGAGGTCCTGAGAAATGAAGGTTTAATTATGCTCACAGCAGGTGTAGAACTGTGGTTGAATGTGCATTGGGATAATTGAAATCCCACTGGAGATGCATAAAGACTAGGAGTCTCGAGCGATTAAAAAAATTAATCGTGATTAATTGTGCAATTAAAAAATATTCACAATTGAACTATTAAACAATAATAGAATACCATTGATTTAAATATTTTGGATGTTTTCTACATTTTCAAATATATTGATTTCAGTTGCAACACAGAATACAAAGTGTACATTGCTTTATATTTGATAAGTGTTTGCACAGTTAAAATACAAAAGAAATATATATTTTTAATTCACCTAATACAAGTACTGTAGTGAAATCTCGTTATCATGAAAGTTGAACTTACAAATGTAGAATTGTGTGTGTGTGTATATATATGTATATATATATATATATATATATATATATATATGTATGTATATATACAGTTTTCAAAAATAAAACAATGTAAAATTTTAGAGTCTGCAAGTCCACTCAGTCCTACTTTCTGTTCAGCCAATCATGAAGACAAACAAGTTTGTTTACATTTGCAGGAGATAATGCTGCCCGCTTCTTGTTTACAATGTCACCTGAAAGTAAGAACAGGCATTCGCATGGCACTATTGTAGTCTACATTGCAAGATATTTACCTGCTAGATGCGCTAAAGATTCATATGTCCCTTCATGCTTCAACCACCGTTCCAGGGGACATGCATCCATACTGATGACAGGTGCTGTTTAACAAAAAATCCAAAGCAGTGCGGACTGATGCATGTTCATTTTCATTAACTGAGTCAGATGCCATCAGCAGAAGGTCGATTTTCTTTTTTGGTGCTTCGGGTTCTATAGTTTCCATATCGGAGTGTTGCTCTTTTAAGAGTTCTGAAAGTATGCTCCACACCTCATCCCTCTCAGATATTGGAAGGCGCTTCAGATTCTTAAACCTTTGATCAAGTACTGTAGCTATCTTTTGAAATCTCACATTGGTACCTTCTTTGCATTTTGTGAACTCTGCAGTGAAAGTGTTCTTAATATGAACAACATGTGCTGAGTCATCATCTGAGGCTACTATAAAAAATATATTCAGAATGTGAGTAGTACAGAGCAGAGGACATACAATTTTCCCCCAAGGAGTTCAGTCACAAATTTAATTAACATATTATTTTTTTTAATGAGCATCATCAGCATGGAAGCATGTCCCCTGGAATTGTGGCCAAAGCATGAAGGGACATATAAATGTTTAGCATATCTGGCACATAAATACTTTGCAATGCCAGCTATAAAAGTGCCATGCAAATGCCTGTTCTCACTTGCTGGTGACATTGTAAATAAGAAGAGGGCAGCGTTATCTTCTGTTAATGTGAAGAAACTTGTTTGTCTGAGCGATTGGCTGAACAAGAAGTAGGACTGAGTGGATTGTAGGCTCTAAAGGTTTACGTTGTTCTGTTTTTGAGTGCAGTTATGTAACCAAAAAAATCTACACTTGTAAATTGCACTTACATGTCAGATTGCATTATGTACTTGTCCAAAGTGAATTGAAAAATGCTATTTCTTTTATTTATCATTTTTACAACACAGAATACAATATATATGAAAATTTAAAAAAACTATTCAAATATTTAATAAATTTCAATTGGTATTCTAATGTTTAATGGTATGATTAAAACTGCAATTAATCGTGATTATTTTTTTAACTGAGATTAATTTTTTGAGTTAATCTCATGAATTAACTGCAATTAATTGACAACCGTAATACAGACTCATCTGAATTCTAGTATCAACAATGGTGTCCGTTTCACTGTTGCTCGCTGTGCTCTTCACAATCTTTGTGAAGACAAACGTAAGCCATCCCCCCATGAATGGACATATAACTGTGAGAGGCCCCTGAAGTGGTACACTCAGCCCAAAGTGGCACCTAACACAGCTGGAGCTGTATGCACAAGGCTTTGTATTCATGGATGCTTTGTATTCCAACATTCTGGACTTGCATGGGCCACTGGAAGAGGGAGAATAGTTCTTTTATGAATGTGCTTGGGTGAGTGCAGTTGTTGATTGACATGCATTGTACTTTTGAATGACATGACTGCTAATGAAATAGGGGAAGTAGGAACAGTATGGATTGTATCTGTATCAAGACAGGGGTTTTGCATACAGCTTTCCCAGTTGTCCTGGATCATGTGTTTATCTTTATTTTTGACGTGTACATTATATGCAGTGATGGCGATATATTTTTTTTATAAAATAAAAGCCTTTATTTTTTACACATGTATTGGAAAAGTACAATATTAAAGCATTACCTTGTGGACCAGCTGCCATTAGCACCCCAAAACCCATTAAAATCTTTAAAAGTAACCACAAATAAAGTGCATAAACAAGTGCAAACAGTTAAACCAAGTACATTTGCTTACTATTGTTTATCCCCTGGTCTCCTGTTTTCCTTTCCCTACCGTCCATGTTTGCCATGCAATGGTGTTGGGGAAGGGGGAGGAGGTATCCATGGGGGAAGAATTCAGTACTGAGGACTGCATGGGGCACATTTTTTCTGTCCAGTTGCTCATAGGGCCCAATTGCTTGGGCCACCCAGCCATGGAGTTGTTTAAGCTGTTCCTGGAATGCAGAGCAGAGTATCATGGAGGAGTCACAGCCCATGGTGTGGGCACAGTGGGAGCCTGCACTCTTGTGACCAGTAGACACAGCTGCCACTCAAACAGTTCTCTTTATTGCACTCTCTCTTCCTCTCTTAACTGCTGTCTCTGTTCCAGGAACTCCAAAGCAAATGCCTGTTCCCGTGCCTCAACCCTGTCCTCAAGATGATCCTGAGATATTTGTGTGTAGACCAAATGGCAGTAAGGGCTTAAGCATGAAGCTGAGTCTGAGCTTATATTGCAATGTAGACATATTCATAGTGGCATTTTACAGGTTTATTTAGAGAGACTAGGAGAAACTGCTGCAGAACTTAATCTGTTCTTTCTTCTGCACTTTCAGAAGGTCTGTGTAAGGGACTAGAACCTGGCTATATAGAGCCTGAGATTGCAGATTTTCCCACAATACCACTGGGAGGTATTGCAGACCTGCAGCCAGGGAGCACTGTGTAGAGTTAGTGCCACAGGAAGTATCACCCAAGGGAGCCAGAGTGACGGTACAGTGTGGCCCTTTGATAGGCCAAGTGCCCATTTAACCTGGGCTTGCCCCAGTTGTCTGGGGAACCACATAGACTTTGGCCTGCCGTGATGCCATACTTGGCCTTGTCTTCCGGTGTCTGATCCCAGTCTGATCTGGTCTACACTACGCGTTTAAACCGATTTTAGCAGCATTAAACCGATTTAACGCTGCACCTGTCCACACAATAAGGCCCTTTATATCGATATAAAGGGCTCTTTAAACCGGTTTCTATACTCCTCCCCGACGAGAGGAGTAGCGCTGAAATCAGTATTACCATATTGGATTAGGGTTAGTGTGGCCACAAATCAACGGTATTGGCCTCCAGGCAGTATCCCACAGTGCACCATTGTGACCGCTCTGGACAGCAGTCTGAACTCGGATGCACTGGCCAAGTAGACAGGAAAAGCCCCAAGAACTTTTGAATTTCATTTCCTGTTTGCCCAGCGTGGAGTTCTGATCAGCACGAGTGGTGATGCAGTCTCAAATCCAAAAAGAACGCCAGCATGGACCGTAGGGGAGATACTGGATCTGATCGCTGTCTGGGAAAACAAATCTGTTCTATTACAGCTCTGTTACAGAAGATGAAAGGAGAAAGCATTTGAAAAAATCTCCAGGCTATGATAGACAGAGGCCACAGCACAGCGCTGTGTGACAAGCGTAACGGAAAGCCAAAGAATCAAATGGACTCTCATGAAGGGAGGGAGGGGGTACTGAGGACTCCAGCTATCCCACAGTCCCCACAGTCTCTGAAAAGCATTTGCATTCTTGGCTGAGCTCTCAGTGCCTGAAGGGTCAAAAACATTTTCCCGGGTGGTTCAGGGTATATATCATCAATTTACCACCCCTCCCCCCCAATGAAAGAAAAGGGAAAAAAATCGTTTCTTGACTTTTTTATATGTCACCCTATGTCTACTGCATGCTGCTGGTAGACGCGGTGCTGAGGCAATGAATAGCAGCATCTTCTCCCCTCCCTTCCCCGGTGGCAGATGGTACCATACAAAGGACTGATAGCCATCCTCATCATCCTGTGAGTGCTCCTGGCTGGCCTCAAGTGAGGTCGACCGGGGGCACCTGGGTAAAAATAGGAATGACTCCCGGTCATGCCCAGTAGATGGTACAGAACGGCTGGTAACCATCCTCATCATAGCAACTGGGGGTTGAGTTCCTTCAGCCCCCCCGACTTTCATGTCTAAAGAAAAGATTCTGTACTGCCTGGACTATCATAGCAGCGGGATGCTGGGCTCCTCTCCCCCCAACCATTTAATGTCCTGCTTGGACTATCATAGCAGCTGGAGGCTGTCTCCCTCTCATTTTATCTCACTAAAAACTCAGTGTTTCTTATTCCTGCACTCTTTATTAGTTCATCACACAAATGAGGGGACACTGTCACGGTAGCCCAGGAAGGTTGGGGGAGGAGGGACGCAACAGGTGGGGTTGTTGCAGGGACATCCCCTAGAATGGCATGCAGCTCGTCATTTCTGCCGGATCTGACACGGAACGGCTGTGCTTTCTGGTTCTCTGATACACTGGTTCTCTAGTACACTTGCCCCATATTCTAGGCAGGACTGACTCTATTTTTAGATAAAACATAAAGGAGGAATTGACTCGGGGAGTCATTCCCATTTTTGTCTTTGCGCCCCTGGCCGACCTCAGCGAAGGCCAGCCAGGAGCACCCATGACAGCAGCAGACAGTACAGAACGACTGATAACCATCATCTCTTCGCCCATTTACAATGGCACAGCAGACGGTACAGAACGACTGGTAACAGTCTCTGCTACTCTGCAATGGCAAACGAATGCTGCTGTGTAGCACTGCAGTACCGCCTCTGCCAGTGGCATCCAGTACACATATGGAGACAGTGACAAAAGGCAAAATGAGCTCCATGGTTGCCATGCTATGGCATCTGCCAGGGCAATCCAGGGAAAAAGGGCGCGAAATGATTTTCTGCTGTTGCTTTCACGGAGGAAGGAATGAGTGACGACATTTACCCAGAATCACCCCAACACTGTTTTTGCACCATCATGCACTGGGATATCAACCCAGAATTCCAATGGGTGGGGGAGACTGCGGGAACTATGGGATAGCTATGGGATAACTACCCACAGTGCAACGCTCCGGAAATTGACGCTAGCCTCGGTACATGGACGCACACTGCCAAATTAATGTGCTTAGTGTGGCCGCGTGCACTCGATTTTATACAATCTGTTTTACAAAACTGGTTTATGTAAAATAGGAATAATCCCGTAGTGTAGACGCTGACCCTGCTTCCTGATTCCATCCTGGTACTTCCTATGACCTGTGGCATGACTCTGATCCGAACTCTTGCTTACTGAATCTAGTTCTTGCAATTCCTCTGATTCCTGCTGAGCAACTACAGTCTCTGATGTGCAGACCCCAGTCCAGCTGTGACTGCTAGGCCAGACTGACTATGTCTGCAGGGGAGATAAAGTAGAATCTAAGACTGAAAAATTTGGTCTGGACATTGAATCATAGCTGCATGTCTGCTGAATGTTGTACAGCTTGCAATTCCCTTCCACTCCTGTAGCACTTCTAGGTAGACCATACTGATGAATAACTTTACAGTGTATCAGTGATCTACCCTTTGTCTTTTTTGAATAAGGACATTCTCTACCTCCTAGTCACCCTGCTCACTATAATGTCATCAGAAGTCAGGACAGCTTAATGGACATGTAGAGAGGATTATTATGCAGTTCACCTGAGATGCATCGAGCTATCTCCTCTGACACCACATCAGCAGCATCGAGAAACAGTAATACTGTAAAGCCAAGCCAGTACAATTTACCAGTCTTCTTACTTTTCTACTACCTATCAATATAACTGTTGATAATGTTTGTTACTTTTCACAATTCTGTGCCATACCAGACATGGCAATATACCATGGTCTTGGATTGGTATGTGCATTATCAATTTTAACAAGTGCACTGATTAGTCATAACTCATGAGTCCAACTGCTGGCATTATTAAACTTGAACTGCTTTCTTGATGCAGTTTAATCATTTAATCATTTTGTAAAGTGAAGTCATGTCACTTCAATCTATTAGAATTCTTTAAAGGTGTCCATAAATATGTGGACAAGGTTGATCTAGTGGATATAATGTATTTGGACTTTCAGAAAGCCTTTGACAAGATCCCTCACCAAAGGCTCCTAAGCAAAGTAAGGAGTCATGGGATGAGAGTGAAGGTCCTCTCATGGATCAGTAACTGTTAAAAAATGAGAAACAAAGGATAGGAATAACCAGTCAGTTTTCACACTGGAGAGAAGTAAGTGGGGGAGGCATAGCTCAGTGATTTGAACTTGGCCTGCTAAACCCAGGGTTGAAAGTCCAATCCTTGAGGGGGCTGTTTAGGGATTGAGGCAAAAATCTGTTGAGGGGAATAGTCTTGCTTTGAGCAGGGGGTCAGACTAGATGACCTCCTGAGGTCCCTTCCAACTCTGATATTTTATGATTCTGTAGTGGGGTCCCAAAGGGTCTGCACCAGGACCAGTGCTGTTCAACATACAGTATTCATAAACAGTCTAGGGGAAAAGGGGTAAACAGTGACGTGTCAAAGTTTGCAGATGATACAAAATTACTCCAGATAGTTAAATCCAAAGCCAACTGCAAAGAGTTGCAAAACTGGGTGACTGGACAAGAAAATAGCAGATGAAATTCAGTGCTGATAAATTAAAAGGAATGCACATTGGAAAACATTATCCTAACTTATACATACAAAATGATGAGGTATAAATAAGCTATGTTGAAGTCATTGTGGATAGTTCTCTGAAAACATCTGTTCAATGTGCAGTGGCAGTCAAAAAAGCTAACAAAATGTTAGGAATCATTAGGAAAGGGATAGATTCTAAGGCAGAAAATATCATAATGCCACTATATAAATCCATGCTACACCCATACCTTGAATACTGAGTACAGTTCTCGTTACTTCATCTCAAAAAATGTATTAGAATTGGAGAAGATTCAGAAAAAGGCACCAATAATAATTAGAGGAATGAAACAGATCCATATGAGGAGAGATTAAAAAGACTGGGACTGTTCAGCTTGGAAAAGAGATGGGGTTGGGAGGATATGAAAGAGGTCTATAAAATCATGAATGGTATGAATAAATTGAATAAGAAAATGTTATTTACCAGTTTGCATAACCCATGCATCAGAGGTCACCCAACGAAATTAATAGACAGCAGGTTTAAAACAAACATAAGGAAGTATTTCACAAGTGCAATCATCCATTGCAACTCGTTGTTAGGAGATATTGTGAAGTCCTAACTCGATTAAAAAAAAATTAGATAAGTTAATGAAGGATAGGTCCATCAAAAGCTATTAGCCAAGATGGCCAGGGATGCTACTCCATGCTCTGGATATCCCCTGATAGCTAGAAGCTGGGAACGGATGACAGGGAATGGATAACTCAATGAATTGCCCTGTGCTGTTTGTTCATTCCCTCGGAAGCATCTGACAATGGCCAGTATCAGAAGACAGGATACTGGGGCAGATGGACAAGTGGTCTGACCCAGTATGGCCATTCTTATGTTACCATTATTTTTCAGTTTCTGAACACTTCTAAAGTTTAAATTAATCAAGTATATTTAAGCATTTTTACTGATATTGTTCCTTTAGTCACACATTTTTACTAGAGAGTTTTGAATAAATATATTATCTTATTCCTGTATTATAAGCCTTTGCAACCAAAACACACCAGGCTGTTTGTAACTCCTGGAATTAAGTCTGTACACTTAAGTAAACGTGATAAAGTTATGGTAACAACATGAATCAGTGAAGTCAATCCTTTATGTGATCAATACTCCTCCAACTCTCCCAACCCTTCCCCCCCAATGCATTGTCCAATGAAAAATGCTGGATAAATAAATTGAAAGAGAGGTGAGGAGGAAGGAATAAGCAGCAAAAAAAAAAGAAAAAAGGAAGGTGTAGGGGACCCCGGAAGATATTGTTACGGTTTAGCTAGGGCCTGCGCTTTCTCAAAGAGAAGTTATTAGCGGCCAGAAGTTGCTAGCAGCTGCTGCTTCTAACCGGTTAGAACTGCCCTGTGTGGGAAGCCTCGGTGTTTTGGGGAACTGCAGAAAGTCCCTGGCCCGAGCCAGGGGAGGCGGCCATTGCTGTTGGAAAGTCCTCCATTGCATATGTAGAGGCTGCTTTGCATGCTATTAGCATGATGCTATAATTGCTGTGGGCTGGAGCTTGCACGATGGACTTCGCACCTGACTGAGCTGTTCGGACGTTGGACTCCCCAAGCCAGTGGCAGCAACGCGTGGAGTCCCCGTTGCAGGTGTGTCACTTATCCTTCATTAAAGCCAATTAATTCACCTGTGTGTGTGGGCCTCGTCCTTGCAGAGCATCCAGGCACGCAACAGAAGGTTATAGGAAGTAAGGAAGAACATAATAGAATGTAAGAACAGAGAAAGGAGAAACTGAAAAACAGAGAAGTGGATGGAGAGAGAAGAGGAAAAAGAGCTCCTCCTTTGGTAAGATGAAAAAAATATGGACAGCTCATTATACATTCACTTCAAAGCTTGTCTTCCATTCAGTAATTGTACTGTAAAGAGATTACTAGGACCTGTAAAATGTGACTGACATTCCAGTGAACTTGTGTCATATTTGATACTTTGTTGGCGGAACAGATGGTTAATCATGCTCATAGAACTAGGCATATTAGGGAACAGTGAGGAAGTTAAACAAATGGCTTTAAGTGTCTTATAATAACTGAGGTACCTCCCTACTTCAGATTTTGAGGGGAGGGATAAGGAGACAAAGAATAAAGACAGGTTTTGTTCTTCATTGACTTTCATTGGAGATCTGATGACCTTGGCAGTCACTCCTATAAGAAATTAAAAGAAAAGATGATAGATATCCCCCCAAAAAACCGAGAAAAGTATGACATGGCAATTTTGAATAATTCTGAGATATTCCCATGGGTTGTCATCCATATGGAAACAAATAATAACAGTGAAGGAAAAACCATATTAAAGAAAGCTGAATATTGCATCCATACTAGTAAACTTGTCAAAGATCCTTGTAGCAGAAGTAAAGAGAAGTGAAGACTGATATAGGGGACTGATGGATAGACAAACAAATGGAAAAAAGGAAGCTTTTGCATTCACAAGCTACTGAAATAGTAACCATATATGGAGAGTGGGTTCCAACATCCTAGATTAAAAGATATGTTAGATGGTACTCAAATTTAGCGAAAAGAGGGCAAAGAGTACTTTTTATTTAAACTAAATAGCTTTGTATGTGTCCAATTTAAAAATAAGATATGATAGAATTGTTTTGAAATAGAAAATGAGCAATATATAGAGTATTAAATACACTGTATATAAGTTTGCTAGGAGTATTGGAAATGAGCAAGAAGTGGAAGTGATGCTGAATGATGGAGATGATAAAGTAGGAATCTTTCTGTCAAGATAGATGTGTGTAATCTAAATAGGAGAGCTAGAAACAAAACAAAATACAAAAACAAAAAAAAAAGAGGTGGAGACTAGGAATTAAGCATCAAAGCTATCTGTTCTGGGTTTTATTTTGAAAATATGATTAACTTACTGTGAGTAATAAATACAATGAAATACGTATCATCCAATAGGTTCCTAAATTATATAGAAGAATAAATGTATGATCCAAAAACTAGAGACTACTGTTAAAAACCAAACCAGCATCCTAAATATAATTGAGGCCATTCCTATCTCCACTAAAATGAGAGGACTCTAGCAACAGTATAGCTTATACGGTTACCACATGAGATTTAATTTGCATGATGTCTCTCAGGGAAACCTGCACATTGTAGAGCATATTTTTGCAGGTGTTCTCTGTCAGCCTGCTTACAGGGTACTTCTATTGGTAGGAACAGAGTAGGGGGATTAGTAGATCCTCTCGTCATCATTATTCACATCCAGAAAGCCAGCCAAAATCTTGCCATACATTCTTCATGTTCTACAAATAAACCAACTCTATATTAAGGACAAATCTTCAAACACAGGTGAGGGCAGGATTTGCCCCATAGAAAAGATATTTCTTTGTGTGCATTGCTTCTTGTTGCAGTAGCATTTAATGAAGGTCATCATAAATTTTACAAGATTAATTAAAATTACACCATTAAACTTTGTAAACAAACAAAATATCAAAAGTGGCAGCAGAGTACACATTGTTGAATCTAGCCAGAAATCTATTCATTAAAACTTGGGACTGATGTGAAATCATATTTCATGGGATCACCAGATGGACATGAAATACAACCTTCTGATGACATCACAGCTATAAAATATGTAGGTACTTCTATATTTAGTGGTACTCTGGCTATGTATTCAAATACAGTGCATACACTGCAGAAGGGACTCTCATAATACAGAGTAAAAATAGACATGAAGTGTGAAAGTCTGCTATTAAATTTTTCTTGATAGTATTGCAAACAATCTAGAAAAGGAATATATTTCAATTCTTATATAGAGAATTGGATATAATCACTGATATATGCCAATTTGGAAAATGTATAGATCTTCACTAGGTAATAATACTGTTCTGAGGTTGACACTATGTTAAAAGCTCTCTGAGCTGTAGCATTTAATTTCAGAAAGGGAACTACACAAAAATGAGGAGGTTAGTTAAACAGAGATTAAAGGGTACAGTGCCAAAAGTGAAATCTCTGCAAGCTCCATGGAAACTTTTTAAAGACACCATAATAGAGGCTCAATTTAAATGTATACCCCAAACACTGGCAAATGAAGTGTAAAAATACAATTTGGAAGGCCAAAAAAAATAAAAAATAATAATTGAGAAACAGTTAGTCAAAGACTCAAAAAGTAATAACAACTTTTTTTAAGTACATCAGAAGCAGGAAGCCTGCTAAAAAACCAGGAGGGCCACTGGATGATTGAGGTGCTAAAGGAACACTCAAGGACAATAAGGCCACTGTGGAACCTGAGACATTCTTTTCAGGTGACAGATCTGAGGAACTGTCCCACATTGAGGTATCATTAGAGGAGGTTTTGGAATAAATTGGTAAATTAAACATCTATAAGTCACCAACACCAGATGGTATTCACCCAAGAGTTCTGAAGGAACGCAAATGTGAAATTGCAGAAATACTAACTGTAGTTTGTAACCCATCATTTAAATCAGCTTCGGTACTGGATGACTGGAGGGTAGCTAACGTGAAGCCAATTTTTAAAAAGGGCTCGAGAGGTGATCCTGTCAATTACAGGCCTGTAAGCCTGACTTCAGTACCAGGAAAACTGGTTGAAACTATAATAAAGAACAATATTGCCAAACATATAGATGAACATAATTTGCTGAGGAAGAGTCAACATGGTTTTAGTAAAGGGAAATCATGCCTCATCAATCTACTAGAATTCTTTGAAGGGGTCAACAAGCGTGTGGACCAAGGGGATCCAGTGGATATAGTGTACTTAGATTTTCAGAAAGCCTTTGACAAGGTCCCTCACCAAAGGCTCTTACACAAAGCTGCCATGGATAAGAGGTGCTCTCATGGATTGGTAACTGGTTAAAAGATAAGAAACAAAGGGTAGGTATAAATGGTCAGTTTTCAGACTGAAGAGAGGTAAATAGTGGTGTGCCCCAGGGGTCTGTTCCGGCACCAGTCCTATTCAACATATTCATAAATGATCTGGAAAAAGGGGTAAACAGTGAGGTGGCAAAATTTGTGGATAATACAAAATTACTAAAGGTAGTTAAGATGTGAAGATGCTACAAAAGATGCGAAGATGCGAAGAGCTACAAAAGGGTCTCTCAAAACTGGGTGACTGAGCAACAAAAAGACAGATGAAATTTAATGTTGATAAATGCAAAGTAATGCACATTGGAAAGCATAATCCCAACTATACATATAAAATGATGGGGTCTAAATTAGCTGTTACCACTCAAGAAAGATCTTGGAGTCGTGGATAGTTCTCTGAAAAATTCACTCAATGTACAGTGGCAGTCAAAAAAGCAAACAGATGCTGGGAATAATTAAGAAAGGGGTAGATAACAGGACAGAAAATATTGTGTTTTCTCTCTATAAATCCATGGTGTGCCCACATCTTGAATACTGTGTGCAGATGTGGTCGCCTCATCTCAAAACAAGGGCAACACAAATGCTTAAGGGTGTGGAATGACTTCCATATGAGGAGAGATTAATAAAACTGGGACTTTTCAGGTGGAAAAGAGACGGCTAAGGGGAGATATGATTGAGGTCTATAAAATCATGACTTCTGTAGAGAAAGTAGATAAGAAAGTGTTGTTTACTATTTCCCACAACACAAAAACTGTGGGTCACCAAATGAAATTAGATTTAAAACAAACAGAAGGAAGGAAGTATTTCTTCACGGCACAGTCAACCTGTTGAACTCCTTGCCAAAGGATATTGTGAAAGCCAAGACCATAACAGGGTTAAAAAAAAAACACTAGATAAATTAATGGAGAATATGTCCATCAGTGGCTATTAGCCAGTATGGGCAGGAATGGTGTCCTAGCCTCTGTTTGCCATAAGCTGGGAATGAGCGACAGGGGATGGATCACTTGATGATTACCTATTCTGTTCATTCCTTCTGAGGCACCTGGCACTGGCCACTGTTGGAAGACAGGATACTGGGCTAGATGGACCTTTGGTCTGATCCAGTAGGGCCATTTTTATGTTCTTATGTACTTAATATTAGTTCTTGGCACACAAAGCTAAATGCATGTCAGTTTTTTGTTTGTTTCAGAGGGTTTTACTTTCAAGAATGAAGCTAAATCCCTTTCCTAGCAAGCCTGCCTGACCAGTTATTTAGAAGAGAGGATTCCTTTTGAGAGCCTGTCATAGACATTATGTGTCATCTTGGTTCCTGGGCAGCACTGCCAATAGAGGGTCTGCTGGACTTCTTTAAGCTATGATTAGCGTACTGTGAGGTCTACATTATGAGATATTGGTGCATCACACCACTTAAATGATTTGGGAAAGAATTTTGCATTCTGCTGCTTTCCAAAAGGCAATCTATATGGCTTCATAGTGCAAATGGGTTCTGCAGTAAACTTGCTACATGTTTCATACAGATTGTAATGGAATATACAGAACTCTTGAGCATTCCAATATATGCTTATGGATATTTCAGGTTATTTCAAGGGCATGTTTGTGATTTGTTTTCCACATGTTCCTCACAAACAGTTTTTGCACAGCTAACGTATAATTTAATCATATTAGTTTTGGGTGTCTGTGTGTAATTTCTCGGGATCAGTTTCTCTCCTCAGACTTGACTTTGTGGTAAAATGCAGCTTAAGTCCTGCTTGTATCGTGATACAAACAGGAGAGAGATTCATCTTGGCATTGGTTTAGTCTCTGAGATTCATGATGTGTGGCTGTCTCTCCCTTACTGAGCATTATAGCTAAATTCATCTTGGAGCAACTACATTTAAGTCAAGACTAAAAGGTCAAGGTTGAAGTCAATGGAGTTACACCAGGGAAGAATTAGCTCCTAATTGTTTCAACCTGTTAGACAATGGGTTAATCTGCCTATTGAAAAACAGCTTTATAAATATCTGTTTATTCTTGCTCTGTTGCTCTGTATGCTTTATTTGCCATTCAGTAAGTGCAGTCAGTATGACTCTTAAAAAATAAAACCTTATTAAAGTAAATGAATGACATATTACTAAAATCAGCAGTATATTTTTTGCCTTGTTTTAACTAGTCATTTAAAATTGAAATGGCCTAGTATGAAGTGCTGATGGTATTTTTTATTTCTGCTCTCTTCTGTTGCAGCAGTGTCAATTGATTTTAATTTATTGTGCCTATATAGCTGTGGCAGGGTTTCCAGTTTAGAAATATAATTTTCTTCTTGCTAAAACAGGTCATTTATTAACTTCTATATAATTCTAGAGAGAAAGTTCACTTCTAGAATGTTACTATTCTTCAGTGTCAAAATTTATTTTAATTTTTAACAAACAAAATATGCAATCCTCTTTTATACAGAATTGTTATTAGCAAATTAATTTTGTGCAGTGTAGTCATAATGTGATAACCGCACAGCTGGGAGTAAACCAGATTGCTTCATTTCTCTGACCCACTTTAATATGCAACATTTCGATGTATCATTGTTACTAAGCAAAGTCCAATTGAAATCAATGAGGCAAGTCTCCCATTCATGTCAAGGGAACTCTACATAATACAATATAATACATAATGGAATGAATACCTAAATGAATACCTAAACTGTTCATGGAACAATGTACTGATCCCATAAGATATAATAGCAAAAATGTTATTTATTCTTACTGCATAGTAACTCCTGCATATTTTTATACAATCCAACATACTATCATACACACAAAGAAAATCATACATCAGAATAACATTATTAGAATATTTCCATTAGCCTCATTTTCACAAACAGCTGAACTGATTTAGATAAAATTTCTCAGAACAATTCAGCCTGAAGAAGATATCAGACATGGGAAATTTCATCATGAATGGTTAAAGTTTGGCAAAGTTATAGGCAACTGAAAACAGATTGTTGGGCAACCTTAATAACAGGTTGAACTGCCTCACCCACCTATAATATTACCATATTACAACATGTTAATATCGCAATACAAATCTTGTCATTTAGATTATGGCAGTTCAAATTATACATATTTACTTCAGTCTTTTCTCACCTATCATAAGTCCAATCTTAGTGCATGTGAGAATCCACCCCAACATCTTTTTATTTAGAAAAATATCCAGTGATAATACATTGTATTCTAATTACAGCAGGAAGAAAATAATAGTCTCTTCTTATGTACCTTACAAGGACATTTCCACAATAAATTATTCATAGCACCCTGCTGATGCCACAAGCAAGCAGTGCGAAAACTCACACCATCTTGGTTTCGCTTAAAGGCCTTTGGCTGCAGTTTTATTGTATTTGACCATAAAAAACCTTTACTCAGATTAACCACTCTGCTAGCACAAGACCCTTGCAACCTTCCAAGGACTCTTGCCTCCCAAGAGACAAAAAGAGATGCATTTTTGCATTTTTTTCCATCAGAGCACTGGACCTAGCTGCCCAAAGCATGCAAACAGCATAGTCAAGGAAGACATATTTGACTCTGCAGAGAACAGGGTTGATGCCATCATTTACATATCTCCTTTCTGATGTATACAAATAGTAGATCACTTGGAATTCTCCCAGTGCTTCCCTGAACATCAAGCTCACATGGAAAACCCATAGCTGAGACAACAGTACTTCCCCAAGTGGACCTGTTGCCTCTCCAAGTTCAAACAATTTCTTCTGAGCCATATGTGAAAATTTATTTTCAGTCCTATTGTTGACTCTATAGTAATGACAGAAAATTTAGAAATGAAGAGAAAATTCCTGCCACAAATAAGACTCTATTTTAGTCTTTCTTGTTCCCAGACTAAGGTCTAGAGACTCTCCAGTCATATTGGTGATTGATCCTTTTCCTTCCAAGAGCTACTGTTAGCATCTTTGAAAGAGGAACCATTACAGATTGTAGCTCTTGCCTCTGTCCCTACTGCCTTTTGAAAAGATGGAGTCCTTGCTACCTTGGAACCATAGCAAAATTGGAAGTTGGGTGTAAGTGGTTACTAAGCATAGGAAGGTATGGTGAGTGTCCATTTCTGCCCCCATCTCCTTGCACACCCAAACCTTCCAGGACAGCCCCGTGACCTGTCTGGTTTAATCTAACCAGTCATAGGGCAGGAAATCCCATGTGACCAGTTTCCATGGAAGTTACCATTGGTGATATTAATGCGCACTCCATCCTTGCCACAATGGGCAAAAAAGCAAACCAACCAACTGTGATGTTCTGTTCCTCAGAGGAACACACAGCACTACCATGTTCATCCTTATAATATGATTGTGTGGTATCTAATGCAAAGTTTGTCATGCTGGGTGTCTTTGAAAGGCTCACGATGTACTGAGCATTGTTGTTATGGTCATGTTATAGTAACTGTTATAATAATGTTATAGTAATGTTATAGGTTATAATTTCATGTATTTAGTTCTAAGGCTGAAAATGTGTCATTGTGACTTAAAGTAAGCCCAGGCAGAAACTCTCCAGAAGCAGAGGGGCAGTTCACACCTCATTAGAGCATGTATAGGACAAACCCAACTCAACCTCACAGGAACAAAGGACACTAGCCTAGGCAGAAACAAAAGATCTGCTGGACTCTCGAGTGAGTCACCCCCCTTCCTTTGGTCAGTTGGGGACTATGATGAGGTAATGCTCACCTGACCCTGAAGGGATGGGGCAAAGCCAAGAGGGAAGAAAGGACATGATGAAAGAGAGAGACATTTGCTATGCTCTTCCTCTCTCTTCCATCTCTATCTATAGACATCACCACCAAGCAACTGAAGTGCTGATCAAAGGGAGAGATTGGCTGAAGGGCAACCAGCCAGACTGTGGTGAGAATCATCTAAGTTTGTAAGGACACTGAAAGTGTTAAGATCAGCTTAGAATGCTGTCAAGGCTGAATCTCATCTCTGTCACTCCAGGTGCAGAAGTGAGGCCCACAAGGATTTTAAAAATTAATACTTGGCACTCCAGGCTTGTATTAAAACTACCAAGGTTACAGCATTTCTCTGATCTTGGCTTGGTAAACACTGGCACCACCCAAATGCAACAAAACCCCCTTTGAATCCAGGAAAGAGCACTTGGAAATTCCTCCCTGTGGGGTGCCCTCATGCCCTTTCACACCCTACCCCCAGGGAAGAGCTGAAAAAGGAAACAAAGGAAATTAGCTGTGGCTACCAGCTAATCAAACAATATGCACAAACCTCTTAGGACACCAAAAATCCAATCCTGTTCTTAAAAAAGGTAAATTTTATTAAAAACAAAAAGAAAGAAAATACATCTGGAACTTAGGCTTTTGCTAGATTTTAAAAGAGCAATTCCAAAACTCAAGAACTCAAAATAGCTTTCTTGGGGGTTCAGATTAAAAGTTACAAGCAAACAAAAGCATCTGGAGTTAGCACAGAGGAGTCTGCAAACCAATAAGAAATAAAAGAAATAACCCTAATCACATCTCATTAACATTCTGATTTACTTACACATTGGAGTTCAGATAAGTAGTTCTAGGCATGATCTGATGACTTATAATCATACCTGGCTTAGCTGCTTATAGCATGGCTGCCCTATCCCTTCAGCCCAGAGAGAACAGATAGAGGGAAAATTTATTTCCCAATTTTAAAAAGTTTTACCTTCCCGTTGGCTCTTATGGTCAAATGCCCACTTTTTTTCTTTACCTGGAGGACTTTTTAACCCTTTGCAAGTAAAGCAAATACAGAACAGCTACCAGAAGGGAATTTACAGCTAACTGGCTGGTTGCGTGTTAACCTCTTCCCCACCCTTTTATTTATTACAAATGCATTTTGCTATTATCATTTGGCCAAATCTAACTTGTTATGCTTTGACTTATAATCACTTACAATCTCTCAAAGTTAATTTTGTTGTTGTTGTTTATTCTACCTGATGCAGTATGTTTGGTTTGATGCATGTCAGAGACTTCAATTGGGATAACAAGCATGGTACATATGTATTTGTGTTAAACTGATGAACTCATATAAGCTTGCAGTGTCCAGCAGGCATAACTGGACACTGAAAGACAGAGGTTCCTAGAGGAGTGTCTGGGACCAGAGATATTGGCTAGTATCTTTTGGTTGCACAATCCAAGGAACAGCTTACATGCCAGAGGCTATGTGTGAACAGCCCAGGAGTGGGGGTTCTCACAGCAGAGCAGGGTCAGACTGGCTTCCAGAGTCAAGGATTGGAGTGACCTAGCAGATCACCAGTCTGGATAATACCAGAGGGGAACATCACACCAAACAACCAAAAAACATAACCCCATGGAAGTAGGGAGCTGCATATGCATAGTAATAAAATTTAACCATAAAAATATAATGGCTACAAGTAGGGCTGTCAATTAATCACAGTCCGCTCACACGATTAATTAAAAAAAATCATGATTAAAAAAATGAATCACGATTAATCACAGGTTTAATCAAATTGTTAAATGATAGATTACCAATTGAAATTTATTAAGTATTTTTAATGTTTTTCTAAATTTTTAAAATACATTGATTTCAATGACAACACAGAATACAAAGTGTACAGTATTCACTTTATATTTCTTTTATTACAAATATTGGTACTGTAAAAATGATAATAGTATTTTTCAATTCACCTTAGAAAAGTACCGTAGTCCAATCTCTATCATGAAAATGCAACTTACAAATGTAGTGGGTTTTTTTTGTTACATAACTGCAATCAAAAACAAAACAATGTAAAACTTTAGAGCCTATAAGTCCACTTTGTCCTTCATCTTGTTCAGCCAATCACAAAGAGAAACAAGTTTGTTTACATTTATGTGAGATAATGCTGCCCACATTGTAATTACAATGACACCTGAAAATGAGAACAGGAGTTTTCATGGCACTGTTGTAGCTGGCATCTTGAGATATTTATGTGCCATGAGATTCATATACCACTTCATGCTTCGGCCATTGTTCCAGAGGACATGCTTACATGTTGATGACCCTTGTTTAAAAAAAAAAAAAAGTATTAGTTAAATTTGTGATTGAACTCCTTGGGGGAGAATTATGTCTCTAGCTCTATTTTACTTGCATTCTGACATATTTCATGTTGTAGCAGTCTCAGGTGATGAACCAGCACATGTTCATTTTAAGAACACTTTCACTTCAAATTTGAAAAAAAATGCAAAGAAGATACCAATGTGAAATTTCAAAAGATAGCTACAGCACTTGACCCAACATTTAAGAATCTGAAGTGCCTTCCAAAATCTGAGAGGGATGAGGTGTGGAACATGCTTTCAGAAGTCTTAAAAGAGCAACAATCCAATGCAAAAACTACAGAACCTGAACCACCAAAAAGAGAAAATCAACCTTCCGCTTGTGGCATCTGACTCAGATGATGAAAATGAACATGCTTTGAATCGTTATCGAGCAGAACCTGTCAACAGCATGGACTCATGTCCTCTGGAACAAGAAGCAGGGCTGATTGGACTTGTAAGCTCTAAAGTTTTACATTATTTTATTTTTGAATGCAGGTGTTTTTTTACATTATTCTACATTTGTAAGTTCAACTTTCATGATAAAGAAATTTCACTACACTACTTGTATTAGGTGAATGTAAAAATACCATTTCTTTTGTTTTTTACAACGCAAATATTTATAATAAAAATAAATATTAAATGAGCACTGTACACTTGGTATTCTGTGTTGCAATTGAAATCAATATACTTGAAAATGTAGAAAACATCCAAAACTATTTAAATAAATGGTATTCTATTATTGTTTAACAGCATTATTAATTGTGTGATTAATCACAATTATTTTTTTTAATCGCTTGACAGCCCTAATTTTTTTTTCAAACTTGGAAAATTGTTAAGGAAAGGAAATTTATTTCGTGGTTTCTTAGAAATAATTCAATTTACAAAGGCTTAAAAATGGAAATAAAGTATCTTGCAGTGTCTTGCTTTTATGAGAATGTTCAGAGCAGAAAATCACTGACATTTTCTGGTCTCATATAACTAACTTAATTATAGGACTATATTGTATTTGTTATCTTTGACTCCCTTTTGTCATTTTTACAATTAACCTGATTAACCTCTAATTCAAGAGTCATACTGTAACTTTTCTATTCCTTTCAGAAATGCTAGTGATATTTTTTTTACCATCTATATTGCAGAATTATCATATCAGTATCAGCAGATAAAGGACTCGGTCTTCCTTCTCCACTAAAATCAAAGGGCATTTACACATGTGAGTAATCCCACTGAAATCCAGGGGCCTATTTACATGAGTAAAATTAATTGTGTAAGTGTTTGCAGGTCCTGGCCCCAGGAAAAATTGGTACCTACAAATAATTAGATTACTTAACATGAAGGTCTGCCAAGAGATATGCAGGGGATAACAGGGAATTTCAAGCAAGAACTTCAGTGAAGCCACACTCATCAAGGCGGTTGATACACAAACATTAAAAAGCTCCAAGATGCACACTGCTCCATAATGATGGAATAATGGTTGTGAATAACTTAAAATGAGAGTCTCAAATAATAATAAAAACTTGCATTATGTTAAGATATTGACAGATGGTTCTTGTGCACTTACTGAGCCAAAAGCCCTAAAGAAATGTGTGTTTATATAAATATTTCTTTAAATAAGTACATGGTAAAAAGTGCCTATCCATATGCTCTATTTTGTCTGGATGAAACTTTAAAATGCAATGAATTATTATCCAGACATAGCTAAGATGCAGCAGTACAATTCGGTACAGTCCATTACTAGCAAACCAAAGAGCTCAATAGCTCCTTATCCCCTTTCAACAATTCCCCACCCACAGAAAACTCCCCACTCCTACATTTTGCAGGATTGTGGAGAAAAATGAAGTTTGTGGTATGGCCAGAGCATTATCAGATTCAGGTTATTTTGGACTACTGGGAGGGGGAGAAATTCCACCTGGCCCTCACAGAGAATGCTCTGTCAGAAGGCCCCCTTCGGGACTTCATCTTGAGCATTCTACTCATCTTACCTATGTCAGTGTGACATAGGGAAAAAGAAGATTTCTCATGTAGATAGACCTTTAGAGGTAAAAAAACAAAAAACAAAACAAAATAAAAAAAACCCTTTAACATCTATCTGTTAACTTCCAGGGTTCTTTACCAGCTGCAGTATCTAGAAGGTTTCAAGTTGCAGCCCCATGTAGAGTGTATTACAGTAGCCCCATCTTTAGAGTGCAAAAATAATATTGGCATGTCCATGTGAACTAAGTGCCTGAGCAGGAGCATATATAAACTTTTGATAAATGCTGTGCTTTACAATAATGTTTACAAATATAAAAAATCAGTTTCATCTCCTTTGCATCCTATTTACATACATTACAATCAGGTATTTTCATTCACCACAGAATAGCATGGGAATGTTTCATTTACCTTTGCTTTCTAGTTTCTTTATGTTAAGAAGAAACAAATTAATAAAAAGCTTCCCTTTGGTTCTTGGACAAATTGGCTTCCCAAATACAAAAAAGCCTGGAATTTTATTAAATACATTGATGTCCTGGCTCTGGAATATATTAGAGTTTTTAAATGTGTTTGAATAGATTTATTGGTGAAAAGTGGCTTCTCTGATATCACCATTCAAATAACTGCAGGAGACAAAATGAACCAAAAGGATCTGTACACAATGGACTAAAAATAGCTTATTTTTAACTGGACAAAGAAAAAGTTAAGGATCACCTCAAGCTACTATATATTTATCATGGTGTGCTGTGATGGGGTTTATAAACCTCACACTGGAATGGAAGGGGTTAAGGAGCTGATTTGGGCTGGAGTGGCTCCTCCACATCTCTAAATCATGCTAGGTTTGGAAGAGAAGATGGGAACCAGAAATTTCTGGGGATAATTGAATAAAAATTCAAAGCTTTCAGAAATAGAGAAGCAAATTCAAAGAATGAATGGAATTTGAAGTAAAAGTAAACTTATACCTGGCCTCATTGTGAACAATGAAACTGAGGTCTACAGCTTAGGAAAGGCAGACATTTCAGCAAAAGAATTTCAAAAGTCATTAGTGATATGAATCAAAGCAATGAGTTTCATGAGGGAAAAAAAGAGGTTTATTGAGGAAACCACTAAGCTGTTAAATGGTTTGAGGGAATATACTTATGATGTGTTAAACACAAAATGTAGTAAACCGGAGATTATTGCAGACATTAGAAAAAGGAAAAATGCAGCTCCAGTTAATGATAATATAAGTAATTAAATGCTTCAACACTTGTCAGAAGGGAGTCTAAAGGTTCCATTACAATTATATTACATAATGATATGTGGGGAAAGTGTTGCCAGTAGAATGAGGGGAAAAAAATGGTGATAGCAGTTAGGAAACCAGGCAAAGTTCATACGAGATGTGATTCATATAAGCCTATCCCCCCATCCCCTCCATATGTGGGGGAAGTTATGGAAAAAAATTATAAATGTAAGACTAGTGGAATATTTGGAGAAAAATATTACAATTGTGACATTACCCAGGGTACAGTCTGGGCAGATGGACAATTGTGTTCTCAATTCTCCAACTTGGGTTACGTTTCACACTGCTTCACTGTGAGAGCAACCACTCCTGGTCTACTCATACACAGCCTCCAGCATGTAAATCACTCCCAGTTATATTGCATGAGTGTCATACAGGGCCGCCCAGAGGGGGGGCAAGTGATGCAATTTGCCGCAGGCCCTGGGCCTCGCAGAGGCCTCCACAAGAGTTTTTCAGGGTCCTTCACTCTCTCTCAGGGCCCCGGAAAACTCTTGTGGGCCCAGGCCCCCAGAGCTTCTTCCACTCTGGGCTTTTAGCAGTGGAGGGTCCTTCCGCTCCAGGGCAGAAGGACCCCCCACCACCAAATTACTGCCAAAATGCAATGCATCACCAAAGTGCCAGGTCTTCAGTGATAATTTGGTGGTAGGGGGCACCCGCTGCGGGTCTTCAGGGCAGGTCCTGGAGCAGAAGGACCCTCTGCCACCAAATTACCGCCCAAGCGGGGGCCCCCCGCCACCAAAGACCACAGGCCCCCTGAATCCTCTGGGTGGCCCTGGCATCATAGCCAGTCACTCATGAATTACATTACAGGGTGACATCAGCAAACTCCCAGTCCCAGATTTTCCCCCAGAAATGTGCGTCTTATACTGCCCAGTACCCTCCTGCACAATGCAAGCTGATACAATGTTGCTACATACATTTTAACAGGACAAGAATGCTCAGCAGATTATGAGTTTTCCCATGATACCTCACAAGGCACACTATGTACAAAATTTACTATAGTCTTATAAAAAGGGTGAACATAGGGTAGAGACTGTCACAATAATTGAGGTACAGATTGGTCTCAGAAAAGGAAGATGAACAGTTGACCATATAATGAGACTAGAAATTGAGGTACAAAAAAGCATAAAGACTGAAAATTTTATGATAACTGTCTTCCTGGACATTGAAGAAACATATGACATGTGATGAAGGGAAGACCTCCTATATAAACGAGTCAGAATTGGAATAAAAAAAATAATGTTTTGGTGGATAAGGGACTTTTTTAGTGGCAGAACTATACATGTCAAAGTGGGAACAACTTGATAAAAAACGTACAAGCTTACAGATGGAACACTACAAGGGAGTATTTTCAACCTTACTTTGTTTTGCATTATGACAAATGACCTCCAAGAAACTGTGCAGATGGGAAAAGATATTTCCCTTTTCGCAGATGATTGTGCTATATGGACCAAGCATAGAAGTCTTAAAAGTAGTTGTGGAAAGGACAGAATTTGCAATTAGAGAAATGATTATGGATTTAAATTGTCCCTTGCAAAAACTAAGGGAATATTTTTTAACCAGGTAGAAAATTAGTGAAGACTGGGACTTCTTTACGGTGATAAAATTCTGATAGTTCAAGAGTTTATGCTGTTAGGAGTAGTATTTGATAAGACATTAACATGAAAAGGTCACACAGATAATATCATACAACATTGTAAAAGTAGAATCAACTGACTTAAAAGTATAGTTGGAAACAAATGAGGTGCACATAAGAAGGCACTACTGGTGATGATGTATAAATCCATGCTTTTGGCTCAGCCTCTAAAGCAACAACAAAATATCCTTGGTTAAAAATGAATGAAGACACTGATGATGAGTACTTTGTGAGTACTGTGTCCAGTTTTGGGCCCCACGCTACAAGAAGGATGTGGAAAAACTGGAAAGATTCCAGTAGAGGGCAAAAAAATGATTAGGGGGCTGGAACACATGACTTATGAGGAGAGGCTGATGGAACTGGGATTGTTTAGTCGGCAGAAGAGAAGAATGAGGGGGGTTTGATAGCTGCTTTCAACTACTGAAAGAGGGTTTCAAAGAGAGTGGATCTAGACTGTTCTCAGTGGTACCCCAGATGACAGAACAAGGAGTAATGGTCTCAGGTTGCAGTGGGAGAGGTTTAGGTTCGATATTAGGAAATACTTTTTTTCACTAAGAGCGTGGTGAAGCACTGGAATGGGTTACCTAGGGAGGAGGTGGAATCTCCTTCTTTAGAGGTTTTGAAGGTCAGGCTTGACAAAACCCTGGCTGGGATGATTTAGTTGGGAATTGGTCCTGCTTTGAGCAGGGAGTTGGACTAGATGACTTCCTGAGGTCCCTTCCAACCCTGATAATCTATGATTCTATGATCATAGTCTCAGATGATTAAGCTGTGGCACCAAAAGACAAACAAAGACAGATATGGGGGAAACCTTGGGAATTGAACAAGCTATTGAGCCTGCAGAAGCCTAGCTCTCACTGGAGTGTGCAGATTCCCTGAGCTCAGAGTTGGGCTGCAGCCCAGTGAACTTTGAAGTGGACAGTGATATACCCAGGGACCCATATCCTGCAGGGAGTTACCTTTAGGTTTCTTTTTCCTTCCATTTGTTGAACATTGTTTGCTGTCTGCAGACTGTTTTGTCATTTTACCACAGACCACAAAAGGGAACAAAACAGCCAAGAGGCCTTGGCTGGAAGTGCTGGCCCGCTAGAAGACACACCCCAGAGCCCCTCGTAGGGTGGGAGAAATTGGACTTACATGAGTATGGTACCCGCATAACTCCTAAAGGGGGTACGCTAACACAAACTGATTCATTCATCCACTCCTACTTGCATAAGTATCAATTTAAGACCTATCATCTTCATTAGACTCTAGAAAAATAATCTTTTCCTACTGTCAAGGAATAAGTAAAGCCACAGAACTGGAAAATAGATTACCAACTATTGGGTCATCATTACAATGAAATTGCTACCTGCTTACTCCAGTTGTAAAAGTATTTCTCAATACATTCCATTAAAAATTACTGCCAGTGTTTTCACTAAACTGGGTCCATTCTTTGCCAATGGGAATGTTACAATTGTACAATATAACTTTTCACCACTGAAAGTGCTTCTTTTATCTTTAATGACGAGAGGGTCTAGACTATATGTACCCATTCCGCATATTCATATGTATTTCTGATCTTCATTATGTGTATTATAAATTGCTCCAGGACCAGCTGATATCAATTGACACTCATTGCTTCTTGTATTTGCTTTTGGAATTCACTTGCTCTTTATTTGATGTTTTTAACTTGTGACCATATAAAATGTGTCTGGCCTGGCAACATTCCCATCACTTGTATTTCTTGTTTTATGGGCTTTCTGATTTTTTTTTTATTGTGCCTCATAGTAGTTTCAATTCCTGCAACATATATTCCTATTTAGTATATTTAATACAATTCTTTTTAAAAAAATCATTCAACACATTTCCCTTTCACAGCCCTCCATTTTAATTTAACACTTGCAAATGTTTTATTCCACCAAAATCTACAGTGAAATATGTATGCATTTCTCTAGGTATAAATGCATCTATACAATATCTCTAGAGCCTTCATAAAATCATAAATTGGAAATTGAAAAGAACTTCTGGGAGAAGTAGCCTATCAGCTGCTAATACAGGATTGTTTCATACACTACATTTCACAAGCTCATTATCCAGTCTAATTTTAAATGTTCCAGATGATGGAGCTTCCACGACTTCCTTTGAAGAATTGGCCTATTTCAGTTTAACAGATCTCACTGTCAAGAAATTCAGTCTAATTTTCCCTTTCTCAACTTCATCCTATTACTCTTAGTCACAACTCATTGTATCATCCCTTCACAGTGGTCATTGTCACTGAGGGGAGAAGCAGTGACGTCAGGAAAGCAGGTGCTGGGATACCAGACCATCCTGCTGGCCATGATTTTAAAATCCAAGATTGGAATTTCTGCAGCAGGGTGAGTTACAGCTCCTTTCTTCACTCAGTGATGTGACACTCATGACATGGCCATTGTTGGCTTCCAGCTGGCAAAGCAGACTGGGAGATATTATTCATTCTGGTTGTCATTGTTAAATAGCAGCTGGAGGAAAATCATGTTGCATAACTTTCTTCATACTGAATGATCAGTTCTTAAATCAAAGATAAACTATTGATATTATTTGATCAATAATGCCACACTTCCTCACAGAGTGACCCGTGTGGGCCACTTTCCCTCACATTCACAATCCATAACATCCTTGTGGCAACCACAGCAATTGTTTACATTAAAAAGCAGGGTAAGGAATATTATTTAAGGTATTTGTAACTGTATTTAATGTACTGTAGCAGCTGAAAATAAGGAGAAGAGCCAGAGCAGTGTGACCAGCCAGACCCCTCCCAGACTATCACTATGTGCTCTGTTGTTCACTGTCACTCCCACAGGCACTGAGTTTCTGATTTCCCCGACGGTGCTCGACCCCCGTTCTGCCCCAGGCCCTGCCTCACTGCACCCCTTCCCCAAAGCTCCACTCCTTACCCCAACTCTCCCTGCTCCAACTCCTCTCCACCTCTTCCCACTGCATTGCACCCACTCCACTGAGCACACCCCACAGTTACTCCCTCTCTACCCACACTCCTGCCCCTCAGTGCCTCCTGCCCAGCTGATCAGAGTTGGGCTAGAGGCACTTTGGGGGGGGGGGGCAGGGAAGGAGCTGAAAACCACTTGGTTTTTTTTTTCTGTGAGTGCTCCAGCACTGATGGAGTTGGCACCTATGGAAAAGAAACTAGAGAATTTGGATAAGCAACTTCTTTAGTATTTTTATAAATCTAAAGTTATAAAATATAAATCTGTAAATAAAATGTTTTGACCAGGAAAACTTGACAAGTTACTGTTACGCAAAAAAAGAGTTAAATTTTCATAAAGAGATTTAATGGATTTGGTATCTAGAATTGGGTGGTGATCCACACTGGAGTTTGGAAACCTCAGGTTTTCATTTTGTACTACTTTCAAGGTCCTGACTCCAGGACTCCACTGATGTTTTTCTGTAAAGCAAGAGAAATGCTTTATGTTGTCATGGCTATTTATATTTATTCATTGTTCATTTTCTGAAAGAAAGAAATCTGAAGGAAGAATCATGCAGAGGGAAAATATATATTTTGGCCCAGTTTTCAGGAGTGGTGAGCACCTGAAAATCCATTGAAATTGTGGAGACTGCAGGTCCTGAGTACCTATGGAAACCATAACAGTAAGTTACATTACATAGGTGAGGGAATTGAACCTTTTAGTGCCAGGGGTCTTTTTGTGCCCACACCACACTATATATGCACAAAGGTTGAAAACCTGGCCCTAATGAAATCAATGGGAGCTTTCCAATTGACTTCAGTGGAGCTAGAAGTTCACCCCAAATAGTAAAGAACTAAAATCACTTTGAGTAGTGTATTACATAACCTCTCATGGGGTTCATCTGGTTCTATGACGATGGGCCCAGTGCAAGAGTGATGTTCCAGTTGCAAAGAGTTCAAATATACACTCTTATGCCATTCCCAGAAACAAGAAAAATGGGGCATGTCCAGAGGAAGGGGACATATCCATGATGCCCGTATACCTGTGATGGTGTTGGGACTCACCACTGCAGTGTCTCCCACTGTCACGTCTGGGAATTAGCTCTGTTCTCTGTGGGGCACCTTCTGCCGGTGGTGTCCCATCCATTGTCTGCTCCCCTGTTGGTTCTGGAACCCTGTTGCTCTCCACTCAGAGGCATCCTCTTCAGGACACTGCCCTCCAGCAGTGCCCACTGCTCTGGTCTCACCCACTTCCAGAGGTCTGATGTTATTAGCAGTCCTCCATCTGTACCTGTTCTAGTGGCCGGCTGCAGCCTCAAAGTCTAGCCCCTTTGTCACATGGGCCAGCCACAGCCTGTATCAGGCCATGCTCCTCCTCAGCCAGGTGTAGTAAAAGGGGGGGACCCAGGCCCACCCACTATTCTGGGTCTCGATTCAGGGACTCTCTAGCGGCAGCCTCCCTGCCCTTCTTCTCTCCCCTTGTCAGACTTTATTCCTGGGCCACTTCCCTTTCGCTTCTGTTCACCCACTCAGCCCTTTGTAGCAAGGTCTTCAGCCAGGGGTTTTCCTTGGCTGGAGCTCCCCAGCTCCTCCTGCCCTTCCCCAGCACTGCTCTGCCCAAGGTACTACCTTTCAGCCAGGAGCCAGTGCTCCTCCCTTGGCAGTCAGGGAGAGACTGCCTTTCCACATGCTAAGCAGCCAGCCTTTATGTAGGGCCTAATCCAGCCCTGATTGGCTGCCTCTTCCCTGCCCTTATTGGCTCATTACAGGCCTGTGTTGATTGGCTGCCAGCCTGCACAGCCTCAAAGGCCTGTTCCAGCCTTTTTCTCGGAGGGGGCACCACCCCACCACAATACCATATTGATATTTAGAATACAGACCCTGGATTTCAGAAAAACAGACTTTGACTCCCTCAGGGAACTGATGGGCAGGATCCCCTGGGAGAATAACATGAGGGGCAAAGGAATCCAGGAGACCTGACTTTATTTTAAAAATCTTTATTGAGTTTGCAGGAACAAACCATCCCGATGTGTAGAAAGAATAGTAAATATGGAAGGCGACCAGCTTGGCTTAACAGTGAAATCCTTGCTGATCTTAAGCACAAAAAAGAAACTTACAAGAAGTGGAAGATTGGACAAATGATCAGGGAGGAGTATAAAAATTATGCTCAGGGATACAGGAGTGAAATCAGGAAGGCCAAATCACACTTGGAGTTGCAGCTAGCAAGAGATGTTAAGAGTAACAAGAACGGTTTCTTCAGGTATGTTAGGAACAAGAAGAAAGTCAAGAAAAAAGTGGGCCCCTTACTGAATGAAGGAGGCAACCTAGTGACAGAGGATGTGGAAAACGCTAATGCAAACAATGCTTTTTTTGCCTCTGTCTTCATGAACAAGGTCAGCTCCCAGACTGCTGCATTGGGCAGCACAGCATTGGGAGGACTTGACCAGCCCTCTGTGGAGAAAGGAGTAGTTCAGGACTATTTAGAAAAGCTGGATGAGCACAAATCCATGTGGCTGGAAGCACTGCATCTGAGGGTGCTTCAGGAATTGGTGAATGTGATTGCAGAGTCATTGGCCATTATCTTTAAAAATTCATGGCGATCAGGGGAGGTCATGGATGACTGGAAAAAGGCTAATGTAGTGCCCATCTTTTAAAAAGGAAAGAAAGAGGATCCAGGGAACTACAGACCAGTCAGCCTCACCTCATTCCCTGGAAAAATCATGGAGCAGGTCCTCAAGGAATCAATTCTGAAGCACTTAGAGGAGAGGAAAGTGATCAGGAACAGTCAGCATGGATTCACCAAGGGCAAATCATGCCTGAGTAACCTAATTGCCTTCTATGAGGAGATAACTGGCTCTGTGGATGAGGGGAAAGCAGTGGATGTGTTATTTCTTGACTTTAGGAAAACTTTTGATACGGTGTCCCACAATATTCTTGCCAGCAAGTTAAAGAGGTATGGGCTGGATGAATGGAGTATAAGGTAGATAGAAAGCTGGCTAGATTGTCACACTCAATGGGTAGTGATCAATGGCTCCATGTCTAGTTGGCAGTCAGTATCAAGCAGAGTGCCCCAAGGGTCAGTCCTGGGACCGATTTTGTTCAATATCTTTATTAATGATCTGGAGGATGGCGTGGACTACACTCTCAGCAAGTTTGCAGATGACACTAAACCTGGAGGAGTGGTATATACACTGGAGGGTAGGGATGGAATACAGAGGGACTTAGAAATATTGGAGGATTGAGCCAAAAGAAACCTGATGAGGTTCAACAAGGACAAGTGCAGAGTCCTGCACTTAAGACAGAAGAATCCCATGCACTGCTACAGACTAAGGATCAAATGGCTTGGCAGCAGTTCTGTAGAAAAGGACCTAGGAGTTACAGTGGATGAGAAACTGGATATGAGTCAACAGTGTGCCCTTGTTGTCAAGAGGGCTAACGGCATTTTGGGCTGTATAAGTAGGGGCATTGCCAGCTGATCGAGGGACGTGATCATTCCCCTCTATTCGACATTGGTGAGGCCTTGTCTGGAGTACTGTGTCCAGTTTTGGGCCCCACACTACAAGAAGGATGTGAAAAAATTGGAAAGAGTCCAGTCGAGGGCAAAAAAATGATCAGGGAGCTGGAGCACATGACTTATGAGGAGAGGCTGATGGAACTGGAATTGGTTAGTCTGCAGAAGAGAAGAATGAGGGGGGGATTTGATAGCTGCTTTCAACTACCTGAAAGGGGGTTTTAAAGAGGATGGATCTAGACTGTTCTTAGTGGTACCAGATGACAGAACAAGGAGTAATGGTCTCAAGTTGCAGGGGGGGAGGCTTAGGTTGGATATTAGGAAAAACTTTTTCACTAGGAGGGTGGTGAAGCACTGGAATGGGTTACCTAGGGAGGTGGTGGAATCTCCTTCCTTAGAGGTTTTGAAGGTCAGGCTTGACAAAGCCCTGGCTGGTAAGATTTAGCTGGGAATTGGTCCTGCTTTGAGCAGGGGGTTGGACTAGATGACCTCCTGAGGTCCCTTCCCACACTGATGTTCTATGATTCTATGTTGTTTACATCTTGGAGGCAAACATTGTAGATGCTTCATCAGCTAGGCCTTGTAGACACTAACCTGAGTTGGTCTCAATAAAGACTTAGATACATAGTGTGATGGGGCACGGCCAGATGGCTACAGTAAAGTACTGAGAAACAGGTATGTTAGCCCCAGGCTAAACAAATTCCTAGGACCCTGGTAACCAAATGGCAGTTGCTCCAGGTTAATCAAGGCACCTGGGGCCAATTAAGATCTTTCTAGAAGGCAGTAGAGATAGCTACTTTAATTAGAACACCTGCAGCCAATCAAGGCAGGCTAATCAGGGCACCTGGCTTTAAAAAGGAGCTCACTCCAATCAGGCGGGGGGAACCAGAGAAGAAGGAGCATGTGAGAGAAGCTGGGAGCAAGAAGCTGAGAGTGTACTGCTGGAGGACTGAGGAGGACAAGCATTATCAGACACCAGGAGGAAGGTCCTGTGATGAGGATAAAGAAGATGTTTGGAGGAGGCCATGGGGAAGTAGCCCAGGGAGTTGTAGCTGTCATGCAGCTGGTACAGGAGGCACTATAGACAGCTGTGATCCACAAGGCCCTGGGCTGGAACCTGGAGTAGAGAGTGGGCCTGTGGGTTCCCCCCAAACCTCCCAACTCCTGATCAGACACCAGAGGAGCTGACCCAGACTGTGGGTTCCACAAGAGGGGAAGATCACTGAGGTGAACAAATCTGCCAATAAGTACAGGACCCACTAAGGTAGAGGAGGAACTTTGTCACAATAGTTAAGGAAAAAGTTTTTATTAGGGCTGGCAGGAAAGGGGAAAGTTTGCAGATACTCTTGATACAAAAGCTTAAACAATTAAAGTTCAAAATTAGCAACAGTGGTTCCTGTTTGGGTCCTCAGGACAACCTAATTCAGAGTCAGGGCTCTTCAGACCTAATGCCTGGGATGCCCTCTCCAGTTTGGTCTCTATTCAAGCAAATAAGCATTTGCAGGTGTCTAAGCCACACTCAGCTTTTGCCTCTCATTGGGGCTGCTCCACATGGGCTCCTTGCCCAGTCACTGCTGTTCCCCCATAAGTCTCACAGAGACCTGCACACATCTGTGATACCTGGCACTTGCATCCTGTTCTGCATCTGGCTCTATCCACAGTTTCTGGGGCTTCTTTGCAGCACTCTGCTTCCATACAGCTCCCATCCCCCAGGTAAGTTCAACCATTTCTAGATTCAAGATCTTTTCCTTTGCCTGGCCAGGGGAGGGTGAAGTGTAACAGGGAGAATGCTGATGGGAAATGTAATTCTAGCTTCCTTAGAAGGGGGGGCATGCACACTGGGGAGAGCACTGCTTTGCAGATTCATCACAGATTAGAGCAGCCCTCAGGCTGTTATAAATCAATTCAAGGGTACGGGTCCAAGATCACAGCAGTGTAAATGTAGACTAAGCTACCCTTTGTACCTTGCATCTGACTTTTGCTGTGTGCAGTTGAACTTTAAAGATTTGGGCTTTAATCTCACAGAAAGATCAAATTTAATTTTATAAATTAAAAATATTATAAATGTGTATTTTCAGAATAGGTTAGTTTAAGCATCTTCTGTGAAGATTAATACAATTGTCTTTTGTGGGTCCTAAAAGTCAGTGTGGAAAATATTTGGGTGGATATTAATATCATGGATCCACGCTCTTCATGAATTTACAAGTGACCTCAGGTATACAGCTATTAATTCTGTAGCTCACAATTAAATTACTGTCCACCTTTCAAAGAATGCCAGGGAACCAATCATTCACTCAGTAGTTCTTTGTCTCCCTGTTCACTTATGATTTGTAGAGTGTACCTTTTTTAAATTTAAACTGTATATTTCAATGTCAATGGAATTACAGTGTTGTTCAAATGGGTTTATCCAGCTTGTAGAAATGTAAAAAAAATGAGTTATGATATTCAGAAATTGTGTGGTTCATTCATCTGTTCATTGATTAATATGGTGCCTGGATTAAATACCTCCTTGAGCTATGTGCATAATAGATATAATTCATGAAAATGGGAACAAAAAAGTAAAGTCATTTCTAATTATTACAGTTTAAGACTTTCGCTAAGACATTTCAAGATAAATGTAGGATAATGTGTAGTGATTTAAAGTCACCACCTGCGTCAATTTATTTGAGATTTTCAAGGAATTTAAAGGATGAAAAATGAGCAATTTATAGAAGTTGATTCTCCTGAAAGGATCTAGAAATTACACTCTTAACAATAGCGTGGACAGTAGACTGTATATTAGTAATATTTATTGAAATATATTTCTGTTTGTGACTCTGTGATGAGGCGTGTACACCACATAGGCACTGAATGGGTTGATGTGGGCCGGAGATCAGTTATGCTACCTGACCACACCAAGAGTGGGAGTCAGGCTTTAATACTAACCAGCCTGCTCTAGGTGAGCAAGAGCAAGCTGGTTAGTATAAAGAGAGGAAGTATGAAGCAGAATTGGGCTGGATGATGAAGGAGCTGGGGCTGAGGCGTGCGTGCGTGCGTGTGTGTAAGTAAAAGAGTATAAGTAGAATCAGAGGATGAGGTTAGCACCAAAAAGGCAAAGCTGAGGAAGGAAATAAATCAAAATATTATAAATGAAAGATTCCTAACCATAAACATAAGATTAGGTGATGTTAACCCTGTGGAAGTAGCTGATTGGATTAAAAAACCAAACAAACAAAGAGGAAAAAATAGCAGATACAGCCAGGAGTCTGTAAGATAGTGATTTTTTTAGTTGACTATAAAAACTAAGAGCAACCCGAAAACTGCTAAAAAGTGAACTGCTAGGGAAAGTTAAATTACATTACCAGCTTCCAGAGTATTTGACTGAAATGAAGGGGGCAATGTATGGAGTGTCATTAGAGCTGACCCATGATGAGATAACCAAAAGCATAGAAGAGGATAAAATGCTAGTAAGTAAACAAGAAGGAGAAAGCCAGCCATCAACAGCTGTAGAAATTGTATTTAAGGATCAGACTCTGCCTGAGAAAGTAAGACTGGAGTTTCAGATATTCAGAATCAATCCATATAATCCCCATTCTCCTAAGGTATTATGAGTGCCAATGGTGTCGGAATGTAGCAACTCTTTGTAAAGGAAAAATGAAATTTGGTAAATGTGAGGGAGAGCATTCTTATGAAAACTGTATGGAACGAACGGAGATCAAATGCAGTAACTATGGTGGTAATCACATCTCTCAGATACAGGGTGTTGTGGAAAGACAAGCTAAAGACAAAAATTGTTAATATAACTTATGCAGAACCTGTAAGGAGATTCTAAAATCATCAGGTGGAGAAGGAAGACAATCATCACAGGAAAAGGAGAACTGCAGACAACCTCATTCTATAAAGAATACCATAAACAATGCAGAGGGAATATGCAATGATATATTAGTAGTGAAATAAGAAAGGTTTATTGTATCTCTAATGAAAGTGATAAATTATATCACAAACTAAGAAAAATCAGAAAAAATGAAAATTACAGCTAGGGCTATATGTATGTTAGCAATCTGTCAATGGTCCATATTCATACAATTTTGAATGAGTTTAATGGTGAAATATGACTAGTATGGGGATCAGTCTTTTGTTGGAATGTGTGCAGTCTAATAGCGCATGGTCAAGAACTTAAAAAAAATCTTGGAAATGAAAACTAAACTATATATCATATCTATCCAGGAAATATGGTTAATTGAAAAGCTTGTTTTTAAAATTCCAGGGTACATTGCCTTTAGGCAAAACTGAAAATTAGGAAGAGGAGAAGGCTTTTGTACTTTCATTCGGAAAGATTAAACTACGTAGCAGTAGAGAATGAAAAACTAAGCCTATAATATAATGCTGTAAGGATCCCAATGCAGAAGAGAAATGTTCCTTTAAGGATTTATATCTGTAATCCATGTGGGAAATTTAAAAACTCAGAGCTACAAGCAATAGTGAATAATGCTAAAAGACCATATATTATATGTGATGAACTAAATTGTCATAATAAATTGTTGGGAAGTAAGACAACTGATAGACAGGCTGCATGCTTAGAGAAGTTCATTGATGAAAATGTATAGTGGCTTTTAAACGAGGGCACCCCAATTAGATTTAGTGCAGCAGATGGTAGTGTTTTTTTGCTCAGATCTAGGAATTATAATAGCAAATACTGCAAGTAAATACAACTGGGAAATATATAAGGAAGAAGGAATGAAGGAGTGATCATTTCCCTACACCTGTTACTTTTCAAGGGCACTGTCAAGTTGCAGGTAATAGAAAATTATCCACTTGGAATTTTAAGAAAGCTAACTGGGAGCTATTTACAAGTAAATGTGCTGAATTTTTGAATAACCATTGTGTGACTGACATAGAATTTAATGATAATGTAATAAAGGGCTTAATAGCAGCAGCTACTGTAGCCAAACCTACGATACTGAAGTACCCCAAAACTAAAAACTCATTCCATGGTTGAATGAGGAGTTCAAAATTGAAGTTAAAGAAAGGAACAAAGCCTGTTTAAAAAAAAGCAAAAATATGCAATGAGTAGTGATGATCTAATGAAGTATAAAAGAAATAAGGCGATAGCACAAATAATTACTTTTAAAAAAATCAAAGAAAGAGTTGGAGGAAGTATTGTGGAAGAATAAATGAAAATCCCAGACATCAGAAATATACAGGTAAATTAGAAGAATGAATGGAATTCTTACTAAGAGTAGCCACATCAGGCTTTTTAGGAGACTGACAGCGTAGTTAGAAGTTCTGATAACAAGAAAGTAGAACTTTTAGCAGAAACTTCCCAATGGGTAAGTAATGATGAAAATCATAGTGAAGTTTTCCATCAGATTAAAAGAATTCATTGGGGAGAGTAATGAATTATATGCTTAGTGTAAATATGAACATATGATGCTGAATGAATGGTTTTGTGTGGACGAACTTGAGAAAGCTATTGATATCAGCAAGAATCCCGGTTAAAGATAATGTATGTAACATAATATTTAAAGATCTCTCTGAAAGCAGTTTGAAGATTCTCTTGGAATGATGTAAGGTTATATGAGGAAAATGGAGTGATGCCAGTAGGGTGGAAATATGAAGTAGTAATTCCAATATGAAAACCAGGCAAACTGTCCCAAAATGTGGATGCCGGTAGACCAATTACCCTAATGTCCTCTCTGGGTAAAATTACGAAGAGAATGATGAATGGAAGATGTGTTGCCTATTTGGAAATCAATGGCATTTTAGATGAAGTGCAGAGTTGGTTTATGAGACAAAGAAGCACCATTGATCACACTGTTAAATCAGAAACAAATACAAAAAGTATGAGGCACAAGGGTTTCATAATAGCTGTCGTTCTACCTATTGAAAAGGCATATGACATACTACGGAGGGAAGGCTTGTTATATAAAGTAGGTCCACTAGGGATAAAGGGATATGAGTGGATTAGAGAATTTTGGTGTAAAAGTATCATGTAAGTCAAAATTGGTAAATGCATGATAAATGTGTGTGTGTGTGTACTAGTATTATTATATAGATAGATATAATATTAAAAGTGGAACACCATAGGGCAGCTGAACTTATTTAATATTATGATAAATGATGTCCCAAAACAAATAAGTGCTGGAGTAAGTGTTGCCCTATTTTCAGATGGCTGTGTTGGGAGCAGGAATGTTGAGGTGCCAGAAAAGAGAATCAATAAAGGCCTCTGACAGGAGAAATGTAGGAGGTTTCAAGTTCTCCATTGGTAGCCTGATTTTTACAAAAAGGAAAGTTTACAGAATCTTAATCAGGTTGCCAAGCTGTTGAGTCAGCATCAAAATCATAACTTAAAGAATACAACCACAGGCAAAATAAAATGTGTGGTGCATTTTTTACATCACCACTATGTGCTAGCAATAGCTTCTAATGAAATGCCAGTTATGCTACTCATGAAACTACTGTACATGAAACTACTGTACCTAACTTTAAGGGCCAAAGTTAATGGGAACTGCAATGGTGAAAGTCTTGAACAAATATGAGGTTGGTTGGGAATTTGATAAGCAAACTATAGCATACGATGCTAAAACTCAACATGCTGTTTGTGTTAAACTGTGGATGAAGGAGTTGAAAGACAAGTTAAAGCTGAACAAAGTCAAAACTTTGTCATAGGAAAAAATAGTGGTAGATGGAAAGTTGCGAGTGCAAATGTGGATTTAGATTCATTTTATAAACTTATGAGTAAAAAAGAGACAGGTATAAAAAATGAAGTGTGCAAGTGTATAGATGAAAAGTGGAGATGGTTTTGTCAAATATATACAGATGGATCCAGAAAAGAAAAGAAAAACAAACAAACAGGAAGAGCAGATATTGTATATCAAAATTGGGAAATAGTAGCTCTAAAAGAATATCCTATTATGCAGCTGTCATGACAGCTGAACCAATAGCAATAATGCTAGCATTAAATTGGATCTGGGATATACAGCTAGCAGCAGTGATCATTTTTTTGTAATCAGTCCTCAGGCCTTATGGTGATAAAGGCGTTCTCAATATGTAGAAGTGATGTAATGGAATTATATTTTTAATAACTGTTAGTTATTACAGATAGAGATACATGGAGCTAGGGTTGTCCCTAGACCAAATGGCGACCCAGATGAGGAGGGTTTTCACTACCCCTCCCCCTCCCCCATTTGTTAAGTTGGAATACCTTATTTTTTATTGCATTTGTAGCTCATTTCAAGTCTTTGATGCACGATTTGCATGCATGATTTATCCCTGTCACATAAGACTATAAATGTGTATGCTAGAATCTATAAATCTGTATTTATTCATGTTATACATAAGCAGATAAAAATGTTTCCTCTAAGCTTAATCCACATATGGAATACCTGAAACATTTTAGTTAAAAAAAATATATATATTTTCCCTTTTGCCACTAACAACAAAAACAGCATCCTGAGCCTGACACACTCCAAGCCTGGAACCCAAGGTCATCACCTAGGTTGCCTGCCCCTAAATCCAGCCCTGTATACAGCATTGGCTTGGATCTGAGTACATATTGGGATAATAGGGAATTAAATGGCAGAGAAAGTAGCTAAAAATGCTGTAAAAAAGCAGGAGTGACATAGAAATACATTTGAGTACACAGGAATTTAAAAGCTTAATAGAGAAAATTTTGAGGAATGGGGAAAAAAATAGATCAATGAAAAAGAGGAAGTTTTTTTAATTGTGCCCTAGAGCTGAAGATAATGACATACCTGGATAGGACTAACAAAGTGCTTGTGTTTAGATTACTAACTGGCCATTGTGGTTTAAACTAAAATATTTTTGAATAAATAGAGACAAGGATGGACTATGTTCATTCTGTAAGGTGGAAGAAACAATCACCTTTTATTGATATGTGAGGGCTTTGATAAAGGAAAAGAAAAGCTTTCTGAGGAATTCAAACTTCTTAAGGTAACAAATTATATTGTTGTTTAGTAAAATACATTGGGGAACTGGAACATTATTAAAAAGGCATTGTTGCATAACCTGAAAAACACATGCCAGAGCAAAATAATAGAATCTGCTCAGTATTGAGGAATTATAGTTAGTAGCAGCTATAGACTATTCAGACAAGTCTCCCTCACTTTATAAAAAACAAAAGGTAGGGGAGAAGATGTCAGTAGAAGAAAATGTATAGTCACTTTCTGAAAGGGGGGGTGAAGTGAGGAGGAAGCCTTGGGATCTCACAAAGCCCTGGGTCAATCTAGAGAAAATTATGGAGAAGGCCTGATAAAGGCTGAGTGAAGGAGCCAATGGAAACAGCAGCAAGGAGTGGTACTGAGCAGAACTTGTCTGATAGCTTTAGGGTCCCTGAGCTAGAACACAGTGTAGTAGGAGGGCCCAGATTCCCCTACTAGACACTGGCAAGGAGGCATGAGTCTGGAGAAGTGTAGGAGAACACCGGAAACCACTGATGCAAGAGTGTGAGGACCAGGGGTCTGGAGTTGGGATCAAAGACCATCTTGTGAGGACATCGGACAACTTTATGTTGGGCTTTCTGTTGCTCTGGAAGGGGTGGACTAAATCATGACCTGGGCATAAGGCCGAGTTACAGGAAGAAAGACCACCATAGCAACAGAGCAATTGTCTGCCAGAGGCGCCAACCTGAAAGACAGTTGTTATGCCATGCCTGGCTATGAGGAGATGCTTCTAAGGTGAGTGAACCCTCTTCACAGGCAAGCAGAGTTCTTTAGACACTGCATCATGCTCATACCCTTCTCAGTGAACAAGCAAGTAGGAGGAGTGAAGGGCAGAGGAGCTAGTATGTATTCTCTTCCTCATAAAGGGCTGTTGCCTCTTACTTTGGGGAAGAATAATGTGCCAGCAACAGAGGAATTATGCTTCAGTGGGATAGCTCAGTCACAAAACCTCTTCAGGCAGTGCAGTTTGCATATCATCCCTTGCTGAGGTCTAGGCACAATTTAACCCTTTACTTGTAGCCCCACTGAAGTCAATGAGACTGTTCTTGGGAGAAAGATGTGGCCTGTTGTGGGTCATTATTTTGGCAGTCTTGAGTATAGAAATTGGGTTTATGTTGGGCTTCCTGCCTGCCTCTTACAAACTAGGAATTCAAGTCACAAACATAGATGCTTATCCCCAAACAAACAGCTTCATTAAAGTGGAGTTAAATTTGATTGAATGTAAAGCTAAGGAGTTTGCCTTGTATGAAAATGACCTAAAAGTATATGTGAAAAGCCTGGAAATCCATATCTAACCTTCTATTTAATAAAGGACCAATCAGGGGAGCAGCACTACTTGGGAGCTAAAATGGGATAAAACAACATCAATGCTCTCCACCTTCAGATTCCTCTCCCATGGAATGAGTAGTAACTGATTAAAATATACAGATGACTGGTGGAGGGATAAACAAAACTAATGCACTAAGCCCTAATGTGCAGAAGTGGGTGGGGAGAGGTATGGGAAATAAAATCATGCAACATACATATACACAGAATTAAGCTTTTAGTCTGATTAGATATAGTCTACCATTGTGCGTGCTTAGTGGTGGCTGGCACATTTATGTTACTAATTATCCCTGTGGGGCTGGTTAAGTATCGACATATATCTAGGGCCCTGTCTCATGCTGCCATGGGTTGACACTAAAAATCTCATTTTACTTTTAAAAAATGTTTCCTACCCATTGCGGTTGCTAAGAAAATCTTGACAAAATGATCTGAGTGTAACCAATGCAGCGATGTCTGCCTGCGGCTGTGGACAGCCTGAAAAAATAGCTCTGAGATGTGGGCATTTGGATTTTTCTTAAATAAATTGTTTTAATGTGTTTGGAAACTATATTCTTGGCCTTAATCCCAGTGACCACCCATTTGACCCTTTTGCTTTTTTCTGTGGCTCTGTATGGATGACACACATTCATAAAAGACAACTTCTGTGAATTAAGGTGGGTGAATTAAGGCACCCACCTTAATACAGGCAGCCAGGCAATTCCCTATTCTTTAAACATACATGGATATTCAAAAGCATAAGTTATTCTAGATAGTGACCATAATTCTCTATGCTGAATATGGGACACCTGGTAAAATTACTCATATTCAAGCAAGTTCAACAGCAATCAGTCTGAACTATGCAGTACAAATGTTCAAGTTAACATCAAGTTGACTGAGCCCCTATGAGAAAGAAATACTGTGTAGTTGGATTCTTTTTATTTACCTTCTTATCTTTAAGGCTATAGGGTTCTCTGCCCTCCATGCCTCGCTGAGCCCCAGGAATGGCCCCATCTCTACTGGTACCTGACACCGTATCTTCCCAAGGCAAAACGTGAGGGGCACGCAGGGTCACATGTCCCCCTCCCCATTTCTGCCAGGGTTCACACCAGAATGTGGCCAGCCTTTTAGCACTGTGCAGGAGGGAAGGGATGGAAGCTGCTTCCAGATACAGGGAAGGAGGAGTGGGATAAGTGATGACCTGACCCATGTCTTTGCAGAGCTCCTCTCTTCTTCTTCTCCCCCAATTCTGTGGCTGGAAGCAGCTTGTCCCTTCCTACCTGAAAGGCAGCTAACACCTCCAGGCTGCTGCTAGCCACCGGCATAACCCAGCCACCTCCTGTCCCTCTGGCTACAGCATGGGCAGAAAGCCCTAAGGATGCATTATGCACCATGACACTGGGAATGTGACTGCAGGGGCTTCAGAGAACCCAGCCAGAGAGATGGATCAGCAGAAGAGGGTACCTAGGGGATGGAGAAGCACCGCACTCCCTGGGGGCAGGACCCAGAATGTGTGTGCAGGGGGAGAAGGGGCAAGTGAACAGGGTGCTACATCCCTAGCCCGGGCTGTTGTGGAGTGTGCAGGTTTGGAGTGTGAACAGGCTGGAAATCACTTTCCCCCCACCTCTACAGAGTTTAGCTGAGGAGCAGAGAGGCTTCCCCGTGCCAGCACTGTGCAGCACAGGCAGGACTTAGCTCCTCCTGGCCACCATCCAGGGCTCAAGGGTGTTGGGCTTTTATGGGGCACCAGCCCAGCCAGAGGGGGGAAGGAAGGAGCCTGCCAGCCAGGCTGCTGGTGAGCTGAGTGCTCCGACCAGGGGTTGGTTCTCCATACAGCACTGGGAGCAGGACATGCCCAGCCAACGGGGACATGGAGGAGCAGTGGGGTTGGGGCTGGGGTGGGGGCAAAATGGCAAAGCAGGGAGAGGACAGTGAGAGGGGGAGAATGTAAAGGGCTGATGAGTTGTCAGCAGAGGCAACAAGTAACTTCCCCACACTCACCAGCCACCACCAGCTCACAGCGCACTGCCAGTGCCAGGAAACAGGACAGGGGCAAGGCCCTGCTGGCTGAGAGCTGGCACACAGTGGGGGGCTGTGCAGATGGACCACCAGGGGGAGAAGACAGCCCCATGTGCTGCATCTTCATCCCACCACCAACCTTGCACACTCACCCTCATTGTTGGCAACTGGACACTCCTGCTCACCACTGGTGAGAGGGCTGCTGTCAAGCAGGGATCCAGCCAGCATCAGGACCTTCCAGTACTGGTGAGAAGGAGACAGACAATTTGCCCGTTTTCAAGAAAAAAGTTGGGATACCTGAAGGAGCTTAAGAACAGGACTGTACCTTTAAAAATGGGATGTCTGGTCACCCTAATTCTAAATAAAGACAGCATAAACCTTTCTAATATAATTTTTGCAAAATATCTGTTTTAATGCTGTAGACTCTCAACAGTTACTGCGGTCCTCCAATCATGGTTTAAAGACTTAAAAGTGCAGAGAAGCCACCATTTACACTAGTTTAAACCTGCAAGTGACTCATGCTACAGAGGAACACAAAACCCTCCCAATGTCACTTCCAATATGACCTGGGGAAAAATTCCTTCCCGGTCCCAAATATCAGTTACACTCTGAGCAATATGGGCAAGACCCACCAACCAGACACCTGGGAAAGAATTCTCTGTAGTAACTGAGAGCCCTCCCCACTCTTCCTGGAGTGAAATTGTGAGTGATATGCTAATTAAAGTATAATACTAGAAGGATGGTAAGGGTACATTTAAATAAGGCCAGAAGTTTTGCTTGCCAAAGACAATTGATGAAAGCCCTATGTGATTAAAATATATCAAAATTATATTTTGGGTTGCAGAAAAGAAAAGGAATGACATTTTTGTATGGTGAAATATTTCAAAAGATAGCCTGGCTTATAGAAAAGCTGATAAATATTCTTAACAACTCACTAGGGAAAAAAAAGTAGTTTTTAAATATGGACTCAAAATCAGATGTTCCAATAACTAAGTTTTCTAGTCAGCCTTTCAGTCTGAAAGGTGGCTTTGAAAGAGGAAGAGTCACAGCTTTGGCTGTTAGAAATATTTAATGCCAAATATTTAATGCAAGTCAGGAACAAGGTAAAATAAATACTATATAACTTTATACATTTAGAACCAGTCCAGTAGATTACTCTGATGGACTGCAGGCGGCCTGTGGGCCACAGGTTGTCCACCACTGCTGTAAAGGACCATGGTGGTGCATGAGAATGAGATTGTTAATATTTGTTTTTTCTCTTTCATACATAGGAGCTGGACCTAGAGGTGCTGGGGGTGCTACCACACCCCCTGATTTGAAGTGGTTTCCACCACATACGGGGTTTACAGTTTGGTTCAATGACTCTCAGCAGCCCCACTATACAAATTATTCCAGCACCCTCTGCATTCATAGAATCTGAATCCCTTACAGGATCAGATCAGGATCACACCCTACAAGAGCCCTCCACAGGATCCCAGCAAGAAGTGTGATAGTACTGCAAATATAGCTGCCAGTATTTACCACTCCCCAGTTATTCTCCTTCCCTTGGATGAGGAGAAACAGATCTGTTTCTTTTTAGAAAATAATTGTGGCTCTTTTAAAAAAGAGATATTTCAAATGACTTGAAGATGCCATCTGAGACATTGCTATGATGCATAAATTGTTCCTACTTATATTCTGTATTATCTTAGTTGTATATTGTGTTCACAGTTGTGTAGGTATGTAAAATATTGTCCTTGAATGGAATCCACTGTTTAAAAGTTTCATATAAATCCCTATTACTACAATGGGTAATGGAGATCCTTTGTTCTGACCATATGCTTTTCATTCTGGATCATCACAGTGAGTAGACTAGAGCAGAGCAGCAATAACACTTGCAATGAATTTACTCTCCCATTTTGCTCATGAATTATCCAGAGATAAATTGTGATTTTCTCAGTGGTAAGCACAGAATCATTTCAGCCAGCAATGTCTAGTCTGTAGCTCATCCACGAATCATTTATTTTGTATATCTGGTACCCACAATTTGAAATTGGTGCTGTTTTGAGTGGACAAACACATAATGTTATGTTTCATTTTCACTATCTAAATGAGTTACACACTTAGAATTAGGTTCCCTATGTGAATATTCAGGATTACTTATATCAGATTCTCTTTCTGCAAAATATTCTGTAGCATCCATTTTAAACTCACTGTGAAGATTCCAGCTAATTATTTTGTTTGCTAGGCTGTCCATCAAAGCAAGCCTGTAAATATTTTTTTGAACTTTTTAAACCAATTTTTCCAGCAGCAACATCCACCAGCCACATAATGATGATTGCAGTTCTGGGTGGCCATGTTTCATTTTCATTTGTCGTTGGGTTTTTATTTTTTTGTCTGTGAACCAGGCATGACTTTCCTAAACATGGGAAGAATCTACTTCAGGTAAAGTTGTAGTGTCCTGGCTCTGCATAAAGACCTGAGTCCTCGCTTTACTTACTACTGTAGGTATAGAATGGTTATAATCACCCTTTTAGCAAATGAGGGAGTCTGCTGGTTGGGGAACTGGCTCAAGATATGGAAGACCTAGGTTCAGTTCCCTACTGCTCTGAAGGGCAAATCTTACACTATTTGTGGCCGAGTTCCCCATTTATAAAAATGGGATAATAACACAGGGGCATTGTGAGGACAAATACATCATTGACTGTCAGATGCTATGGTAATATAAGCATCCCAGGTAGACAGATGTAGTATATCTAAACTTTAACCTGGAATTGCCAGTAAGTAATGCTAACTATTTGTATACAATCTTACCAATATTATATGGTCTAATTGTAGAAAAACTTTTCATATTACTCATTGTTAAATAGATACCGTTTCTTCAGTCCAATATTATACTTTCCTTTACCTTAACTACAGTTGGTGCATTGAAACTAGGGCAGAGACTGACAAAGTTACTTAAAAAGAGAGATGGATGATCCAGATGATAGTTCTAATGAATTAGCAATAATCTCAGAGAACAGTGAAGTATTAACAATACTGGACAAATGGGCTTAATTAGTAGACAGTTTTTCAAAAGGTATGAAGGGAGTGGAACACAGCATATTTGAAGCCAGCAAAATTCAATGACAAGGGAGAACATTTGAACTTCACACGCTAAATTGTAGCTATGCAGTCTTCAGCATTCCTGGAGGGTGGTAAATGGCACTTTTGCCTTTGTTGGGGTGGTGGGAGAATGAGAAAACATACTACATTCTTTGCAAGTGCAGCAAATTCAGTGTTTTTGAAAACCTGAGAAGCTGAGGTCCAAAATCTTATCCATTGCAATGAAAGTGCTTCAGGGCCAATTTTCCCACTATAATAATTCGAGATACAACACATCACTTTAAATACTCTTTTCTAAAAGGCATGTTTTCCAACAGTAACATAATTAATGACAGCTCGCCCATTTAACTGTGTTATCACTAGAAATGTTTTTTTCAAGGTGATAGGTACAGGAATTACATAATATAAGTGACACTAAGTCAGGGAATGTAAATAGGATGTAACAGAGTTAATGTATACCTGAACATGCTATTGTATTTTTTTTATCAACTGAACAATCAAATGTTCATAACACTATATTCACTAGTGATTTAGTTTTTTGAGGTGTGATTTATACTCACTTAGCAAATGAGATGTGTTGGCTCCTAAGTTAACCACGTGACCTGTAGCAGTCAATTTAATAACCATTCATAAATTGTATATGGTGACACAAGCAAAATGTGATCAAACTAGCTCCCAAAATAAAAATACAAATTGCAAGTATTTCCAAGAGCTGTTTGGGAACTGGAATTTCAATTGTACTGTAAATTTCATGATTTTGAAACTTCCTGCAAAGTGAAACTTTTTGATTTTATTGAAAGAAAACATTTTGAATTACCTAAAATATTTTTATTTTGACTTTCTGTATTATGAAAAAAAGTATATTTCAGAACAGTCATTTAGAAACAAATTCAAAAAGTTCTATTCTAGAAATGTTGAAAAAAAGTTTCAAAATTACTAAAATGTCTTTTTTCTAAACAAAATTCCGTCAAAATAAACTCACTCCCACAAATTTTCAGTTTTAAATGGCATTTTGTAATGGAAAAAGTTCCATTAGAAAAATTTTGACCAGTTCTAAAATTGATTTATATTTTTATTGAAACAAATGTAGGCATAGACCTGGGTAAGCTAATCACTTACCCATGAATCTAATAACTAGCTTTGAAGATTTAAGAAAATAAAACTAATCAAATAAAAGGAACATAGTTTCTACAAGCTAAAATATTGCGGGGAATTTGCAGAAATTAAGAAACTATATTGTTACATTGAAGACACAAGCAGCATCAAGTAACTTCTGATTATAGTAAGGTGATTCTGAAATATATATTCCAAAAAGCAAACAAGTATAAAAACCTATTATACTACATAAAAATGAAACACTTGAAGCAGCCTAATAACTGTCTCCCTGTGTAATTTTTTTTTGTTTTCCCATTAGCCTATGAAAGAAAGAAAACTTAAGCCAATGACTCGAGACACAATTAACTGTATTTACATTTAAACCAAGTACCCAGAGAACTTAACCGAACAGGATCAGAGAAAGATTTCCCCCATTGATATGAAAACTACTGGTCAGAAAGTATTGTGATTATGCATTTAAACTGTATAATAGGGACCATTGTCCATGTTCCTGGGACTACAAAAACATTGCTTTGGAACTTTTTAGCCCTCTCTCTAACCAAGGTGTGGTCCTGGGAACAGAATTGTGTCAGAGCTCTTTGACGCTGCATCTTTTCTGAGATGATATGAAGGCCTATATCCTATATGGGCAGATCTGATAATAACCAGGAAAATAAGATATTTACAAGTATGTTAAAAGATTGAGTTCATATCAGAATCAGGGGAAGCATAGGTACATGTTAACCAAAGCCTATGCAATAGTTCATAAATTTTAATCTATTAGGATAGCTGAGGGACTGGAATGGTATTTGTGAAAATAACATATGGATGAGCATGTTCCAGTATCAAAACCTGGGTTGTATTTCATGCTTATATTTGAAATGAGGTTCGGCATGTTTGTACACATCTCAGACTGGTGAATCAGTAGGCTTCCTTGAGAAAACAGAACATTTGAGTATGATGCATGGGGAAACAAGGATTAGTATAGGATAATTTGCCCCAGTTGCTTATTATTACCATGATTGCTCTTCACCCAAGGAGCAGTGACAACTGCAGGGTAATTATCTAAGTGAAAGAAAGTATCAGGAATCTTTAAATCTGGATTTAAGAATATAGTTCTGAGATTTAAAGGGCAATTATTATAAATGAATCTGTATGTTCATATTCTGCCATAAGAGCCACAAACAGCACAACTCCTGAGAGGAAAGTGATATTCCCTTTCCCCAAGATCATAAAAGTATCATAGGAACAATAATTAGTAAATAATTGCACAACTGACATCTGATTCCACATAAAATAGAACAGATGAATTTAATAAAAGACAATTTCACTGAAAAACTTCAGCATTAAAAGTAAAATATTCAATATTTCTAAAAAGTTTGTTTAGATACAAGAGCCATTATTGAAATATACTAGTTATTTTCTTCTATAGTATGAATTTCACATAACTCACTGGCTCCTACAAAAACTGATGAGATATTTTACTTTTATCTGTATTTAAGGCCAAATTTTTAAAAGAATTCCAATATTGGAAACCCAATTTTGCATTTTGACTAATTATTGGTGCTAAACTGCAAGCACACTTCACACCCCTGTCTCCAGCATAATGTTAGCATACAGATGTCAATCACTTGAATTCACCTGGTGCAGTCTGATAGTGTGTATAAATGCCAGTAGTTCATTGAAAAATTTTGCTATTTAATTGTAGGTATTTTTAAAAATCAGGGCTTCAGAAAATAAATAAATTTAAATGACAAATATATCCCAGCTTTCCAGCACTGGAAATAAGTTACATTCAATGATATAAAAGATCTTTTATTTTTCCCTTTTCTAGTTTGTAACTCCACTGATTATAGCTAAAGGAGACAGATATAAGCATAAATGTTATCCTATATATAGCTTAGTTCTCTTACAACACCAACAGGATAGTTTATTTATTTAAACACTACCATACACTGTGAAAACATCAACAGTCTTGTCTGCTCAAATGATCTCTAAAGACCTCACCAATGTAAGAATACTTCCAGAACACAGTAGTGGAATGTCACCATTGTAGTGTTTTTCGTTTCCCCTCAACTGGCAAACACTTTTAAAGGTCATGTTTTTTTTAAAGGAAGAGTCCCAAAACAAACAGGATAAATGTACTTTTTTGGCATTTATGGGATATCATGTTTTTCTTGTTTCTGTTGTCCCAGACAATATGGGAGGAAAGACAAGATGCAAGGTCAGTGTTTTAATTAGTCTTCATCTCTATAAATTAAATTCATGTGGGAACTAACTGGCAATAATTCCTACCAGTGCAGGTCAGTATTTCTTCCTTAACCATTTCCATTTAGTGGAGATCTGCTCTCAGCCCCTGCACAGCTAGAACCCCACTGTACTCCCCTAGTAAGAGAGTTAAGAGGCTTGACCCTCGTTCTATGAGACATTAGGTGCTCTAACTCCTCACCTTCCACAGACTTCCAAATCCAGTTCATGAAGGAAGCAAACGCCCTATGGAATGAGTACCTGCTCTAAATACCTGCCTCAAGAAAGTTCCAACAATTAGCTTGGCTGCCTTCACCCATCCCAAGCTAGATTCCCAGATATAAGAATGGCCGTACCAGGTCAGACCAAAGGTCCATCTAGCCCAGTATCTGTCTACCAACAGTGGCCAATGCCAGGTGCCCCAGAGGAAATGAAGCTAACAGGTAATGATCAAGTGATCTCTCTCCTGCCACTCATCTCCTTCCTCTTATGAACAGAGGCTAGGGACACCATTCTTTACACTTCCTGGCTAATAGTCATTTATGGACTTAGCCAGCATGAATTTATCCAGTTCCCTTTTAAACATTGTTATAGTCCCAGCCTTCACAACCTCCTCAGGTAAGGAGTTCCACAAGTTGACTGTGTGCTGTGTGAAGAAGAACTTCCTTTTATTTGTTTTAAACCTGCTACCTATTAATTTCATTTGGTGACCCCTAGTTCTTGTATTATGGGAATAAGTAAATAACTTTTCTTTATCCACTTTCTCCACATCACTCAAGATTTTATATACCTCTATCATATCCCCCCTTAGTCTCCTCTTTTCCAAGCTGAAGAGGCCTAGCCTCTTTAATCTTTCCTTATATGGGACCCTCTCCAAACCCCTAATTATTTTAGTTGCCCTTTTCTGAACCTTTTCTAGTGCCAGTATATCTTTTTTAAGGTGAGGAGATCACATCTGTACACAGTATTCGAGACGTGGGCGTACCATGGATTTATATAAGGGCAATAATATATTCTCAGTCTTATTCTCTACCCTCTTTAATGATTCCTAAAATCCTGTTTGCTTTTTTGACCGCCTCTGCGCACTGCGTGGACATCTTCAGAGAACTATCCACGATGATGCCAAGGTCTTTTTCCTGACTCGTTGTAGCTAAATTAACCCCTATCATATTGTATGTATAATTGGGGTTATTTTTTCCAATGTGCATTACTTTACATTTATCCATATTAAATTTCATTTGCCATTTTGTTGCCCAATCACTTAGTTTTGTGAGATCTTTTTGAAGTTCTTCACAATCTGCTTTGGTCTTAACTATCTTGAGTAGTTTAGTATCATCTGCAAACTTTGCCACCTCACTGTTTACCCCTTTCTCCAGATCATTTATGAATAAATTAAATAGAATTGGTCCTAGGACTTACCCTTGGGGAACACCACTCTCCATTCTGAGAATTTACCATTAATTTCTACTCTTTGTTCTCTGTCTTTTAACCAGTTCTCAATCCATAAAAGGACCTTCCCTTTTATCCCATGACAGCTTAATTTATGTAAGAGCCTTTGGTGAGGGACCTTGTCAAAGGCTTTCTGGAATTCTAAATACACTATGTCCACTGGATCCCCTTTGTCCACATGTTTGTTGACCCCTTCAAAGAACTCTAATAGATTAGTAAGACACGATTTCCCTTTACAGAAACCATGTTGACTATTGCTCAACAGTTTGTTTTTCTATGTGTCTGACAATTTTATTCTTAAGTATTGTTTCAACTAATTTGTCCGGTACTGACGTTAGACCCACCGGTCTGTAATTGCTGGGATCAACTCTAGAGCCCTTTTTAAATATTGGCTTTACATTAGCTAACTTCAGTCATTGGGTACCGAAGCCAATTTAAAGGACAGGTTACAAACCTTAGTTAATAGTTCCGCAACTTCACTTTTGAGTTCTTTCAGAACTCTTGGGTGAATGCCATCTGGTCCCGGTGACTTGTTAATGTTGAGTTTATCAATTGATTCCAAAACCTCCTCTAGTGACACTTCAATCTGTGACAGTTCCTCAGATTTGTCACCTACAAAATCCAGCTCAGGTTTGGGAATCTCCCTAATATCCTCAGCCGTGAAGACTGAAGCAAAGAATCCATTTAGTTTCTCCGCAATGACTTTATCATCTTTAAGCGCTCCTTTTGTATCTCGATCATCAAGGGGCCCCACTGGTTGTTTAGCAGGCTTCCTGCTTCTGATGTATTTAAAAAACATTTTGTCATTACCTTTGGAGTTTTTGGCTAGCCATTCTTCAAATTCCTGTTTGGTTTTTCTTATTACACTCTTGCACTTAAGCTGGCAGTGTTTGTTCCCCCTTCTATTTGCCTCACTAGGATTTGACTTCCACTTTTTAAAGGAAGTCTTTTTATCTCTCACTGTTTCTTTTACATGGTTGTTAAGCCACGGTGGTTCTTTTTTAGTTCTTTTACTGTGTTTCTTAATTTGGAGTATACATTGAAGTTGGGCCTCTATTATGGTGTCTTTAAAAAGGGCCCATGCAACTTGCAGGGATTTCACTTTAGTCACTGTACCTTTTAACTTTTGTTTAAATAACCCCCTCATTTTTGCATAGTTCCCTCTTTTGAAATTAAATGCCACAGTGTTGGGCTGTTGAGGTGTTCTTCCCCCCACAGGGATGTTGAATGCTATTGTATTATGGTCATTATTTCCAAGCGGTCCTGCTATAACAACATCTTGGACCAGCTCCTGCGCTCCACTCAGGATTAAATCTAGAGTTGCCTCTCCCCTTGTGGGTTCCCATACCAGCTGCTCCATGAAGCAGTCATTTAAAGTATCGAGAAATTTTATCTCTGCATTTCATCCTGAAGTGAAGTGTTCCCAGTCAATATAGGAATAATTGAAATCCCCCACTATTATTGGGTTCTTAATTTTGATAGCCTCTCTAATTTCCCTTAGCATTTCATCATCACTATTACTGTCCTGGTCAAGTGGTCGATAATAGATCCCTAATGTTATATTTTTATTAGAGCATGAAATTTCTATCCATAGCGATTCTATGGAACGTGTATTCGCTTAAGATTTTTACTTCATTTGAATCTACATTTTCTTTCACATATAGTGCCACTCCTCCCCCTGCATGACCTGTTCTGTCCTTACGATATATTTTGTACCCCGGAATGATTGTGTCCCATTGATTGCTCTCAGTCCACCAGGTTTCTGTGATGCCTATTATATCAATATCCTCTTTTGTCACAAGGCACTGTAGTTCACCCATCTTATTATTTAAACTTCTAGCATTTGTGTACAAGCACTTTAAAAACTTATCCCTGTCTATTTGGCTTCCCTTTTCTGATGTGTCAGATTCTTTTTTATGTGACTGTTTATCACCAGAACTGGCCCTTACATTATCCTCTTCCATCCTCTGTTCCTGACTATAAGCTGGAGATTCCCTATCATCAGACTCTCCCCTAAGAGAAGTCAGTGTCTGATCCACATTCTTCTCTGCAGCAATTGGCTTTACCCCATCTCCTAGTTTAAAAACTGCTCTACAAACTTTTTAATGTTTAGTGCCAGCAGTCTGGTTCCACTTTGGTTTAGGTGGAGCCCATCTCTCCTGTATAGGCTCCCCCCATCCCAAAAGTTTCCCCAGTTCCTAATGAACGTAAACCCCTCCTCTCTACACCATCGTCTCATCCACGCATTAAGACTCTGAAGCTCTGCCTGCCTACCTGGCCCTGCGCGTGGAGCTGGGAGCATTTCCGAGAATGCCACCATAGAGGTCTTGGATTTCAGTATCTTCCCTAGCAGCCTAAATTTGACTTCCAGGACATCTCTCCTACCCTTCCCTATGTCATTGGTACCTATATGTACCACGACCACCGGCTCCTCCCCAGCACTACACATAAGTCTGTCTAGATGCCTCGAGAGATCCGCAACCTTTGCACCAGGCAGGCAAGTCACCATACGGTTCTCCCGGTCATCACAAATCCAGCTATCTGCATTTCTAATGATCGAATCTCCCATTACTAACACCTGCCTTTTCCTAGCAACTGGAGTTTCCTCCCCCGGAGAGGTAACCTCAGTGCGAGAGGCAACCCCAGCACCATCTGGAAGGAGGGTCCCAACTATTGGAAGGTTTCCCTCTGCTCCCATTGACTGCTCTGCTTCCCTGGGCCTTTCTTCCTCCTCAACAGAGCAGAGGCTGTCTGAATGGAGGTGGGAAAATTCTACAGTGTCCCGGAAAGCCTCATCAACATACCTCTCTGCCTCCCTTAGCTTCTCCAGTTCCGCCACACTGGCCTCCAAAGTCCATACGTGGTCTCTGAGGGCCAGGAGCTCCTTGCACCGACTGCACACACATGCCACCCGCCCACAGGGCAGGTAATCATACATGCTACACTCAGTGCAATAAACTGGATAGCCCTCACTCTGCTGCTGGGCTTCTGCCTGCATTGTCTCCTAGTTAATGAAAGGGTGGTTTAAAGAAAGGTGTTTTGGAATATGGTTTGGATTATAGGTTTTAAGGGTACTACAGGGGAACAGATAGGACCGACAAGGGACCCCTCCCCTTCCCACTCCCCTTCCAAACTCCATTTCAAAACTCTCTGTTAGCAGCCTCTATTCGCAGACAGTTAATTCTGGCCCAGATCCACAAAGGGACTTAAGGATTGTGACACTGAGCACTGCAGTACATACCTTTTGATGCCTGGAAAATCACTAGAACTACTATGGGTTGACTGAGTTAGATGCTTACAGTGAATGGAGAGACATAGGTGGCAAAGAATGGGATCCATAAAAGCCAGCATGTTACCTGAGGAGCTTCCTATGCTAGCAAAAGGGAGATGCTGACAAAAAGAATATGTCCTAAACCCTGCCCCACTCAGAGTTAGGTGCCTAAGTGCTGGCTGCACAGAGTGGCCCCTACCTCTACTCATCCACATCCAGGAACTTCTCTGCTGGAGTAAGGCAGTTTAGGCTTTCTTGCAAGTGTAACCCTTCTGCCAGGTGGAGCCAGGAACAACAAGGGCCAGGTTCAATAACTAGGGGTTCCTTTCCATCGATACAACACAGAACCAGCTCAAGCCTCCACCCAGTAACCTGGGAAATTTACACACCACTCCTGGGCACCTCTGAGAGGCAATACTTCCCCACTTGCAAGCACAGAGTCTGAGTGTAGAAAAGAGACTTTTAATTAAAGGAGGGAAGTAACTCAGTGTTCATTTGGGAAAACACCATAAATAGTGTTCATAAACATAAACCACGAGTAAAAGACCCACCTCTAAATAGATTGGGCAGTGTCCTTTTCCCCTCAGCACTGGAATGGGTTACCTAAGGAGGTGGTGGAATCTCCTTCCTTAGAGGTTTTTAAGGTAAGACTTGACAAAACCCTGGCTAGGATCATTTAGTTGGGAATCAGTCCTGCTTTGAGCAGGGGTGTCATGGTCTAATTCCCCACTCTGAACCTTAGTGTCCAAAAGATGGGGTACCAGTATGAATTCCTCTAAGCTCAATTACCAGCTTAGTACTTGTAGCGCTGCCACCAACCAGGAATTCCAGTGCCTGGTACACTCTGGTCCCTCAAAACCTTGCCCGGGGACCCCCAAGACCCAGTCCCTCTGGATCTTAACACAAGGAAAGTAAACCCTTTCCCTCACCATTGCCTCTCCCAGGCTTCCCCTCCCTGGGTTACCCTGGAAGATTACTGTGATTCAAACTCCTTGAATCTTAAACAAAGAGGAAAATGCACCTTCCCCCCTCCTTCTCTCTCCCCCTCCCAGACTCTCCCTGAGAGAGAAAGTAATCCTAACACAGACAGAAATAAGCCTCTCTCTCCCCCTTCCCTCCTTTCTCCCCACCAATTCCCTGGTAGATCCAGACCCAGTCCCCTGGGGTCTCACCAGAATAGAAAAACAATCAGGTTCTTAAATAAGAAAAGCTTTTAATTAAAGAGAGAAAAAACAGTGAAAATTATCTTTATGAATTTAAAAAATGGAATAGCTACAGGGTCTTTTAGCTATAGACACTGGGAATACCCTCCCAGCCTAAGTATACAAGTACAAATTAAAATCTTTTCAGCAAAATACAAATTTGAACTCCCTTCAGCCAAATACACATTTGATCTCCTTCCAACCAAATACACATTTGCAAATAAAGAAAACAACCATAAGCCTAATTCGCTTTATCTACCTAGTACTCACTATTCTGAACTTATAAGAGCCTGTATCGGCGAGATTGGAGAGAAACCTGGTTGCACATCTGATCCCTCTGAGCTCCCAGAGTGAACAACAACCAAAAACTAACAGCACACACACAAACTTCCCTACCTCAAGATTTGAAAGTATCTTGTCTCCTGATTGGTCCTCTGGTCAGGTGACAGCAGGTTCACTGATCTTGTTAACCCTTTACAGGCAAAAGAGATATAAAAGTACTTCTGTTCTATTAACTCTTACTTATCTGTTTATGACAAGGCGGTTGAACTAGATGACCTCCTGAGGTCCCTTCCAACCCTGATATTTGATTCTATTATTCAGGTTCTTAAGTCCAGCAACCCAAAAATTCCTTTCACATACCTGACCCTTCTCTGCACCCTACTCACAGATACTGTCCTTTGTCAGTGCAGACCCAGAGTTCAGAGGTGCATCTGCAGAGTTCACCTCCCCCCAGGGCGAGGTAAAGAGGTATCTTACTCGCTCCGCTGCTTGGGCACTTGCTCACCGCTCCTCTCTGCCAGCCACCCTGCTGGCCACTCACGCCAGCTTCCTGTTCAATGCCGTCTCCATGCCTCTCCACCAGTCGCCCTCCTGGCCTCTCGTCATGCCTCTCTGCCGGACACCTGCTCACCACTCTTGCCACACCTCTCCACCTGATTCCCTGGTGGCCGCCTTTCCACCACTCCAGCCACGCATTCACGAGCTGACTGTCAGTCGCTTCTGCTGCCAGTTGCCTCTCTGCTGTGAGCAATCCTTATCAGTCTGTTAACAATTATTAACTCTTTGCAGGCTGGGCAGAAACTGTGCTCCATTTCAAATGATTTCAGCTCTCAGCGATTTTTAGTTCTTAACAGTCAGGGCAGAAAAGAGTCTTACCACAACTGATTTCAGCTCTTAGTGAGCATTTAACATAACAAAGAGGCTCCTAATGAAGCCTATTTAGCTTTATTCTTTAAACAGTAGAGAGAAACATTTGGGATGGGTTAAGCACAGTCCTGCTCAGGGCTGACCCACAACATTTTGACACCTGAGGTGAGGAGCTCAAATGACTCCCCCATACTCCCTTACTTGGGCCAAAACTTTGAAAGTTCTCAATTCTGCCTTCTTCCTGTTCTACTCCTCTCATGGTATTGCTCTGCTACCTACCCAAATAAAGGAGAACTAACAACTTAAAATGCCTTGTTAAAAAATTTTAAGTAACGCTTAACTTTCAAATGCCTGAACAGCAAATGTAATTTTTCTTGTCTGAGTAGTAAACACTGGCATTTTTTCTGTTTGAATAATCAAAGTGGTGCTTTCTGTGCTTTCTTGGTTGCAAAGATTTGAACTGCTTCCTGAAGGTCCACAGTCTGAGTCAGCTCATGCTCTGTTGATATGGTTGCAAGGCCAACCAGCCTCTCCTGTGTCATTGTGGAGCATAGATGTGTTTTTATTAACTTCATCTTGGAGAAGCTGCATTCTCCATTGGCAACTGTTACAGGAAGTGTTAGAAGTATGCACAGAGCAACGAAAGCATTTGGAAAGATGGTGTTCATCTTATTTGTGCACATATATTCCAGAACAGCCTTTGGCATTGATCCTGCTGAAATGTATCTTGAAAAGGTTTTCAGTTCATCACCTAAATCACATGCATCAATATTGTGCATGTCATCATGTGTCAACACTGTCTCTAGTGCCCTGCGTTGCTGGTGTAGGTCTTCTTCAGGTTTAAAGAGGAGTTTTGGAATATCATACAACATCTCAACTATATTGCTGTGTTCCTTGAGCTGCATGAAACGTTCTTCAGCTGACTGTGTTGCACAATCTAACACCTTGTTAAAGAATTCAACTTTGAATTGTTGTTTGAGGTCTCTTATGGGATTATCCCGTGCCTTGTAATCAAAATGTCTTCTTCGGTGACTCTTGTATACTTGAATGGATGGGGAAATATCTTCAGTGTGAAGTTCCTCTGCCAACTTCTGTACACTCTCGGAACATTTTGAAATTCCTCATCTGACTGGTAAGAATGTATGTATGGCTTTGCTTTGTCCAGTTGTTCCATTGCTCCAGATATATCAAGATCAACATGTGGGAGTCTCTTGCTTACAATATTTGTTTCAAACAGTATGTCACAACAACACTAAGCCGCACAGAAATTTGAAGTTATGTATGTTTCTGGTGATTCCATTTCCCTCTGCCACTGTTCTCCCACGAACAGTTCCTGTCATAGCTTTATCCTCAATAATGGCAACTATGGCATCATCTATCTTTCCAATTTGGTCTTTGATAGGCTTTATCGCCTCAAGTTTCCCATCATGTTTCCCATCATGTGGCACTCAGTGGTTTCAGTGTCAGAGAGGATGTTCCCAGATGTTGCTTCAAAATTTGCCATTGATGATACAGAGAAAAATACATAAATGCTTTGAATTACATTAAAAAATTCAGCAGCCTCACTAGACGCTGATACTGCATCACTGAGCCCCAAGTTCAATGAATGAGAAGTGCATGGGACAAAAAAAGCTTGAGAGTTTAACTCTTGGATGTATGTCTGCACTGCTCTGTTCTTTTTTCTCTCATGTTGTCACCATTATTGTAGACTTGACTTTGCATGTCAGCTATCGCAATTCCCGTATCTTCCAGCTTTTTAAGAAGTATATTTGTCCTACCAGCTCCTGTAGTATCATCAATGTCAATAAATTCTACAAATTCCTCTCTGACAATCACCATTGCAGGGATATTTTCACTAGGTTCTGTTGTTTTTACAAAACGCACCATTAAAGTCATTTGTTCCATATGGCTGATGTCAGGTGTGCAGTCCAGAATAACGGAGTAATATCTTGCTGACTTCAGATCTGCCACGATCTTCTGTTTGACTTTTGTTGCCAGTAACTGTATGATCTCATTTTGAATTGTTTTTCCAAGGTACATTTCTTGGGGGGTGATTCTTCTTAGATGCTTCTGGAGTACAGCATCGAACTCAGCCACCAGCTCCACAATTTTAAGGAAGTTTCCCATTGTTTGGCACATACAGCTGATCTGAAGTGCAAGGTTTTGGGTAGCAAGCATTCTTTGTTCTTTTTGGAACATTTTGCCAGTAAAGATACTCTGATGCAATCTTCTTTTGATGCTGATGATCTATGGTGGCCTTTAACCCTTATTCTCATCTCAAGCTCTTTCCGCCTATGGAATGCTCTCTGGTGATTTGCTGCCTTCTCGTGGCATGCCAGATTTCTAGCCAGATTTCTTCCAGTTTTTTGTTCCTGTAGAACCCAATGTGGCTGGAACATTAGACTGGAAGAGTTTTCAACAAAAACAGTATGCAGCATTCTGGATTTTTGAGTACATAAGCCATGACCTCTCCACTTTGTCACCATTGGGGATTTCATGCCAGTAACTTGTTGGATGGAAACTTTTATTTTCATTATCTTTGAGAAACATGAAGCTTTTCATTTCCTGTAGCCCATGCAGTACAAGGAAGTCTCTCAGGCTACTTCTCAAGTGGGTCCACTGTCCTGGATCATCTAGACTTAAGGAACTAAACTCAGGAGCAGCTGTTTCTTGTGCCTCCATCACACTCTTCTCTGATCTACACTTTTCTTCAGGAATGTGCATGGTTACATCCATTTGAGATAAAGATATGGATGCTTCAGTAGCTGCCAGGTCACCTGCACTCTGACTAACTGGAAGATCAGGCATCTCCTCACCACTCACATCCTCACTGGGGCCTGAAGGCTCATCTTGAACATTTGTGTCTATGTATCTCAGGAGAGCTCCTTCCTGCTTAGACAGAAAAGCTTCCTTTGCTTTCTTTCTTTTTCTGAATGCTGCCCCACAGGGGTGATTCTTCTTTCACTCATGACTGCTGTTCTGTGCCATCTATAGTGGCTCTCAACACTCTGTTGAAGGGGACAAATAAGCAGGCTGGTAGCAGGGCCTGAGTTAGGGAAGATATCAATGTCTTAAGGACCTAACTGGCTCCTACTACTTCAGTTGACTGCCTGTTCTCCTCAAGCGTTCTCCTCAAGGAGGTTCAGAGAAGCAGCAGGAAACAGGAAGCTCCCTGAGAAGCTGTTGTTAATCAGTCCAGGCTCCTGGGGGTGCTAGAGAGGTACATTAGAGGCTCCTCCTCCTCTCTCTTCCTGTAGCTCCTGCAGCTTTCTGTTATTCTCCCTCACCTTTTCTCCTGCCTGCCTATTATGTCTCTTGTGCCATCCTTCCTCCAGCACAGCGCTCCACCATCTCTGTGCATCTAGAGCAGAAAGCATACATATGCACCAGCAGCAGACACAATTTTCTACACTCTGAGTCCTAGTGGTGTCTCCCTACACAGTCTGGCACCTGAGGCGGCCGCCTCAGTTCACCTCATGGTAAGGCCAGCCCTGGTCCTGCTTTCCTGTATTCCTACAATAATTACAACATTGGTAACCATATATCCCCCTCTGACCAAGTTGAACAGGGGCTCTCATCTCTCAGGAATTCACTGGGATATGCTTTTGCCCAATCTATAAATTATGTATTAATTATATTGATTACTTAAGAATTCCCAATTATTCCTTTGAAGGCTGATAGGCTTTTGTCCCAAGATCAGGCCCAGTATTATTCAAATTATTATATAGTTGGAAACCCTGGCATGCACAGCTGCAACACTCATACTACAGGATCTCGTCTATATTTACAAATGGATTATTAATACATTTAGCAGAGTCAAACACCCCAGCTCAGGAAGGTAGGTAAAGATACTACAAAATGTGGATCTGCACATCCATATATTCACTCCATCCCTTGCAGAATAACCTGAAATGTTGGCCATTATCTTCCTCATCACTATCACTTTCCTTATTGTCACTAGTGGCCATCATTCTGTCACCTCTCAAGGACTACATCTCTTTCTCCTACTGCTTATAGGCTGGATGCAACTTTTATAATATGCTACACAAACACTACTATGTCTGATGCATATTAAGTAGGGATTTTCCCCCTTTTCTTCATTTGTATATCCCACATTACCAGTGTTAGAGTCCTTCTCCTATAGGGTAGTATATGAATGATCTCAACTTATTATCATATATGGCGATTTGTTACCATGATCCTCTTGGGTTAGATGTCTGCAGATGTAGCTCATGTACCTTTTATGTATGTCAATTCATTGCTATTGCTTGTGGTTGGGTCAAGGTTCTGGTCAGAAATTCCCCTTAAACACTCTTTTTTCAGATCCCCAACACTTCAGGCTTTCCGTTGGACCATATATCTGTTCAAAGTTTATCTGTTCAAAAGTTCATAGGCCCCAAAACTTATGCTACCTTGCTGAAGCTAATGTCTTATAGGATACAGGCCTGTAGGTTCCTTGCATTACCGCTGAATATAATAAAAGCAGAATATAATGCAAAGGAGTGAATATATTAAAGATAAGTTAGTCCAATGGGCTACAATTCTGTTGTGGGCCTCTCTTAATCTCTCCTATTGAAGTTGTTGCAGTGTGGATGAATATTTTAATAGTCACTGAGCCTAGTGGCTAGGGCTCAAAACTGGGAGATAGGAGACCCAGGGTCCAGTCCCCTTCTAATCTGAGCACAGCTGGACACTTGAGAAATTCCCTGGCAGAGGAGTACTTACATTAGGGCCAGTGATCAAGGAACCATACCTGCACTAGTTTTGAGTGAACTAGTGAACTGTGGTGGTGCAAGTGGTTGGATGGGTGAATCACCCAACTATGGCAGTAGTTATGTACTCAGGCAGCTAGCCCTACTGGTGCAGCTATACTTCTATTTTAGGTAGCTAACTTGATCAGAAATTGTGTGTGTATATGTCTCTTTGAGCTGTAAATTACACCTCCAGCTTCAAGTGTAAACATACCCTAACTCATACCCTAAATGGGATCTAACCTTTAATCAGATATTTGCTTGTACAGGCTCATCTAGGACTGCATTCACTCTGTCCAGCATTTATCCATTTTAATTTTCCTACATTCTGTAATACCCAATGATCTATTAAGGAGCTGAAAACATTAATTTATTAAGAACACCCACATCACTTACGCTTGTTGGCATTGTTCTACATACTACAAATGTTATGTATGTATATTTTGGACCTGTAAGGATGACAAACATTTGGAGTTAATAGGCTGGAAAATTAGCTGTATTCAGTTGAATAATAATACTAAAAAGGACTTTGTCACAATTCCGCTGTGTGCTGGGAGATACCACATAATGAAGACGCTTTAAATATAGAAGGTAAATGGATGAAAGGGAGTCTACAGGTTGTGAAACAAACATGCACAATCCCGCACAACTGGAGATGACCTATATCACTAGAAAGACCTATCATCCTTACTTATAAAGAATGGGGTCAATGTTAGACCGGGGGCAGATGAATGGAACTTTCAGTGGAGCTAACCTTGCTTTGTGGGAAGTCTGAATCTGGCAGCTGTGATGAGGTTCAATCACCACTGTGGCACTTCCTATTGGCCGTCTTGGGAATTAGCTCTGCACCCCTTTCTGGTGGTTTCTTGTCCATCATCACCTCTGTTCCTGGCCCCATGTCACTCCAAGGACCGTGGCATCCTCCTCAGGACATTGCCCTCCAGCTGTGCCTCACTCTGTGCTCCCTCCTACTGTGGGACCTGAAAGTTGGCTGACCAGACATTTCCCTCAGTGGTGACTACAACCCATTGTCTGGCCACTTCCTCAGTGGCAAGGGAGGTGGAGCCACCCACTACTCTAGGTTCTCGTCCAGGACCCTGTAGATGGTCATTGTTTGCTGCATCTCCTCTGACTCCTCAGTTTATTTCCCTGGGCCACTTCCCTGGGGCCCCCAGCACCTTCTTTGCCCTTACCTTAGAGGTTCAGCCCACTAGTCTTAGCAGCTAGCCAAGAGCTCTCTATAATTTCCCCGGTCCCTGCTGGCAGCATCACTTTGTCCAGGGTGCTGTCAGTCCCCTTCCTCTTGTCAGCTTGTTCTACTATCAATAGCTTGCAGTATATTATGTTCAGGAACACTGGAAATATTGATTTTTTTGACAATCCATCTGAGGATTAGCCAATAATGCTTTACATGGAAGGAGCTGGAGCAATATTTCTAGGTTAATGATACAGCAACAAATATATAAATTCCCAGTCTGCTGAATGCAATGGTAGAAACATACATAGTTTATTATGCATATCAGTGACATCTCAGAAGCCAATAGTTTCAACATTATCACCTAGAGAAGGTTTTGTAGGACTGCTTATCATCAGAGCAACTTGTTATAACCAAAAGGTTCTGATCTCATAGGAGAATCAATGTGAACAAAAATCTATTTCTTTCCATATAGCAACATTTAATAAATAAATAAATAAATGCCAGGATATTGTCAGTTTGGATTGAATGATGCTTGAAGGATAGATTATTATGCAGAATCCATAACAAAAGTGTACAAAAGAGGCTTCTGACAGGAGCAGACTTCCCATCTAAAAATGGTGTTGAAATTACAGTGGCTATGGAAACTGAGACTTAAGATGCAGTAGAATTATATTCAAGGCCAAGACAGAGGGCAATGTCCATAAAATATGTACCATATCAAAAGCCGAACAGCAAATTGGAAACAGCAAACAGCTAAGGAGCCTGACATTTGCTATTGCTGTGGAAGCAGGTCAGACATCCATTACAATGCTGTATAAACTGTAATAAAAAAGGCTGCATCTGAAATGTACGCTTCCCAGAAAAAAGCAAGGGAAAGAATAAAACTTGCTATTGATATGAAGATAACATTATGCTGGCTAGGAGAGACATAGATCGGAAATATTTCAATTAAAGCAAAAATGTCAGAAATAATATTTTTTCCAAACACACCACGGACAGAACTAGGATCCTGATCCTGGGCTTAGAAGAATGATCAGATTTGCAAAAGAGAACAAATGAACACCTGGTCTATAATGTGAATGGCATTCTTGCTCCACAATCTGAATATCATAAACACCAAGGGCCTGACTGTCTGCTGTCCTCCAGCTTTATATGAATTTACACTAGTGCAACTGAGTCAGAATGCTAGCGTATCATGTCACTATGCCCAGGTATGAAAGACTACTCAAGGGCAGGGTAGCATTGCACCAGGCCCCCAGATTCTCACCACCAGGGGTCCACCAGCCTCAGTTACTACTCCAACACACCCCCAGTCCTAATTATTCCCAGAACCATGGGCCCTGAATTGTCAAACCATCTCCTTGACCACTCAGAGAAATAATTAGGTTTGTGTGCTCCTTTAAAGAGGCAAACACACATTGCACCTTACTAACTGAAGTGGCGTAAATACACTCTTCCAAACAAAGCACTCAGTTAGTTTGCAGTAAAAATAAAATTTATTAACAATAGGAGATATGTTAACTGATGCCAAGTAAAAGGAATACAGTCAGAAAGGGTTACAAGCAAGTAGAAGTGAAAAATGCATCTAAAAGTCTAAAACTTAATCCAGGGATCGGCAACCTTTGGCAAGTGGCTCGCCAGGGTAAGGACCCTGCTGGGCCGGGCTGGTTTGTTTACCTGCTGCATCTGCAGGTTCACAGCTCCCACTGGCTGCGGTTCACTGTCCGAGGCCAATGGGGTTTGCAGGAGGTGGCGTGGGCTGATGGATGTGCTGGCTGCCGCTTCCCGCAACCCCCATTGGCCTGGAGCGGCAAACTGCAGACAGTGGGAGCCCTGATCGTCTGAACCTGCGAACGTGGCAGGTAAACAAACTGGCCTTGCCTGCCAGCATGCTTACTCTGGTGAGCCGCGTGCAAAAATATTGTCCATCGCTGATTTAATCTAACAAGGTACAGATTTTGTTCAAGATGGTGTTACTCACCAATCATTCTTCTTGTCAACCATACGCCCAGACCATGGCCCCATCCTGAGACTCAGCCTCCTACTCCTGAAGTTCTGCCCATCCTCCACTCCCAGCCCCAACTGGCACCCTCCTCTGTGCCCCGTACCCCTACTCATGCCTCCTTGACCCCTCCCCAAATCTGCAGCCGCCCGTCAGCCAGCCACCTGCTCACTGCTTGTGCGAGCCTTTTCACACCTTCCCATAAGGCTGCCATGCAGGCGGAGTGGGGATGGGAAGAGGCGGAGCCTTGGGGCAAGAGGACGAATGGGAGCATGGCCTTGGGGCAGAGTGTAGGGGGACATAGCCAAAGCACCCACCCTTTCAATAGCAGTATGCTCCAAAGAAGGCAGTCCAGCAGTTTAGGGAAGCTTAGCATCCCCTGACCTCTTATACTGACACCTATATTTTCAGCCATGGCTGACTTTCCCTCAGTTAGGACCTTCCACAAAAGTACAAGCTGCAGGTTTCCCTTATCTTCCTAGGTAAAAGATCTTTGCCTAATCAGGTTTTTCACCTATATTCAGTTCTCAGAGACTTCCCTCACTCTTGGTTGAAAAATCCATCTCTCTCATCTTGCAAGAGCTCTGGACCTTGTGCCTGTTTAGCAATGGATGCCAAAATAGCATTCTGTCTCTACTTATATATGTCTTAAAGTTAAATGACTTTTGTGACCCAAAAGTGGGGCAGCCCTCACGGATAATGCCAAAGTCTGGGCAGGCTGCAAAAGGGAGAGCAGATGCTCCCCAAACTCCCAGAACTGGTGGTTAACACTTTAGTTAAACTCACCAACCAGTCACAAACTGTGCTTCTGATCCCCCACACTGGTTATCACACAGCCCCTTTATTGCATTCCAATTCTTTGGCTATCAGCACCTAAGTCCAGTACTGAGAGAAATTATTTAAAAACTCTGCTAACATATACAAAATGCTATGCTGATCCCAAATGGTCACCCACATTACCAGGTCAATATTAGTTTGGATCTTAACCAAAATGCCATGCTGCCAGCCAAATCTTTAGTGTCTAATACTAAAGGTTTATTATTAAAAAAAAAAAAACCAGAAGAAGAGAGTTGTTAAAAGGTAAAGCAATCAGATACATATAGAGACTTAAAAGTGTATATATCAGGTTCTTAGCAGTATTGTTGAATTTGCTGGCTTGAAAATGCCTCTGGAAAACATCCATAGCTTGGATAGGTCATTCAGTCCTTTGTTCAGAGCTTTGTTCAGAGTTTTGTAGAAAAGTTACTCCAGAGGTAAGAAGCAGTAAAAAAAGACAACATGGAGATGATCTAGCTGCCCTTTATATTCCTTTTGCCATGTGGCTTGCACTTCCTGTGTCTCAAACACATGCTTCACTGCACATGGCATGGAAAAGCCTTGGAGTTCTGTCCAAAGGCATTCCCCTACATGCCTTGCTAACTCATAAAATGTATCTCCTAGCTCTTTTCAATGGGTTCATTGTACAGCTGATGACCCTTGATGAGTCATTGAACAAGTTAGGCAGTGCTGATGCCAATTTGTCTAGGGATGTCACTCAGAAACATATCAGACATTTTGAAATATGGCATACTCTACATATCTATAACTCATAATACAATACAAAGGTGATGCAGACATATAAACAAGATTATCATACTTGGTAAATTATAACATTTTTGCAGATACCTTACATGACACATCTGGTCTGAGTCACTGCAATTTTATAATATTGGTATCAATAACATCACAAAGTGTTCAGCATACTCCATACAGCATCACAACTTTGTTTCAAGAGGAAGAATGCTGTTCTTTCCTTCCTGTGGTCTTTCCAACTCCTGCTGATGTGAATGTAAATGGGGCTTCCATTTTTGGGGTTACATGTTGGTTAATTTTATTGGAGACAGGTAGACAGTTGTGATATTCCCTCCTATCTGGGAGATACTATTTTTCCCTTTGTTTGGTCACTGATGGTAAAGCATAATATTAATAAGACTCAATAATTCCTTATTTAGTGTTAATACGTACATTTTACAATGACATTAATCACCAGTGTGTCATAGGCTTTCATAAAACAGAAGACTACTGGCAAAGTCCTTTGGGACCAGAGTCCAAAGATTAGACTGTTTTGCTGCCCTTTTTTTGGCCTATATCAACATTTGAACCCTCCCACCTGGACTCCATAGGGTGCCCTGCACCTTCTAATGGTTAATGGGCAATGTGTGTGTGCGAGAGAGAGAGAGAGAGTGAGTGAATATCTGTTAGTAGTAATAGCATGTGTATATAAACCCATATTGTAAATTACCTTTGAGTATCAACTACAAACTGATATGAAGTCATTTGATCATTGATGGTATGTTAATTTTGTGACTTAATAACTGATTGTGCTTATGCACTAACTTGACTCATTGTTAGTCTTCCATTGTTCTCTTTGCAGTCATCCTATTTTATGTTATATTGTTTACTCCTTGATTTGACTAATTCACTTTATATTGTAATATCAATGTAAATAATCATGGTTTAATACACTAGGAAAGAATAAGAAACTATATAACTTTAAAATTAGTACTCTTGAATAAAATTGTAATAGCACACCATTTTTTTCTTATCAATGAGCAATGAAGTAAATTAAATATTCATAGATCATTCAATTCATTTCCTAAGAAACCCCCTTGGTATCATTTCAATGAATAGCATCGAAAAGAAATACTTAGGGTATACCCTGGTCAATGGGCAAATACAACCCTTAGCCCAACTAAAGTTTCATCCCTACCATCAAAAGGCAGGTGAAATAGTTCCTGGGGTTTCCAGTGGATAGGTGCTTAGTCACAGTGTCTTCCACTGTAATAGTCTCCCTCACCCCTCGAATGGGCCTCCTGAAGAACAAGGCTCCCCTTGTACATTTGACCAGTCAACAATAGCTTGTGCAGTAAATGAGTGCTGCTGAGCCCAAATTTCACAAAAGAATTCATATTACAAACTGATGACTGTGAGTGGGCCTTAGAGCAATTCTACTGCAGGTGACGGAGGATGGAGAATACTCCAAAATATATCTCAGTAGAACCCCTTTCTCCCATGGGAAAAATAACTCTTCTGTGAAAGAAATGTCCCAGTTAAGTGGGCAGTGGAATTATTACACTACTACCTCCTGAAATCGCCCTTCATCCTTGTCTTGAACCATGTCACCATTAAATAGCTGCAACCAATGAAAAATAAGAACTTCAGATTCACATGCTGGTATCTAGCCCTGCAGCCATTTTCTTCTGTGGTGTGCCGCCTCAGGCCTCTGGCACATGATAACATGCTCCCACCTTGGGAAGGAGTGAATGTACATTCCACAGAGTGCACTTTATTGCAGATACTAGATTTATGGCATACTATAACAATGTATAACCCACTAATCCTCCCTCCCTGCCTTGTGTCCTATGGCCACTTCACTTTGGATGGTCCTTTACATTGTGTGTTAACTTCTTATGCTAAACTTTGTTTGATCATGTATTTAGTTGTAACACTCAGAGTAGCTTTCCCAGACCTGAGGAAGAGCTCCGGGTAGCTTGAAAGTGCATCTCTCTCATCAGTAGAAGTTGGTCCAATAAAAGATATTTACTCATTCATCTTGTCTTTCTATCACTTGTCCTGGGACTGACAAAGCTAGATTTATGACAGTTTTAATTAGATGATCACTACAAGTTGTTGATTGTTTTTGTTGTGTTTCTGGGGAGGGTTGCGCAGAATCACTGCCTTATTTTGGGTGGAATTCATCTCTGTGTGGAGGACTGGCTAAAGTGAAACTTAACTGGTACATACAGTGTTTGCTAGCTCTCTGTACAGAGAGAAATTTCAAGTTCCTTATGCTAGCTGGACCAGAGGTCTGTAGCAAAAGAGGCAGTGTGACTGCATAATAAGCAATTGGAAAAAGACCTGTAGAATGAAAAGTCTTAAGCAGCCTTAACTGTAATAATTGTCATCTGCTCTCTAATTAATGAAATATAGTGATAGGGAAAATCAACCCCCCTCAAGCATAAAGTCTAAAATATATTGCCTAATAATCAATCATAAGTATAGGCCCTAGGCCTTAAGATTACTAACTCTACAGAAAATAAGTTGCTATATTAACCACTGCGGAACTGAACTCCCAGAAGGCAGTTTCTTTATACGCAAACCATGATCATGCTGCTAGCATAAGGGGAATACTCAAAGAAAGTCCCCTAATAACCAGCTCATCACTGCCCTAGAGTAACATATTAAAAAGCTTGCATTAGCATTAATAACTCAGTATCAGCATAGAAACAGCTGGCCGGAATTGGGAACTGGACACCAGACACTGAATCCCAGAGGGCCATGCGAAGCTTGTCAGCCTGACCGCAAGTAGGGGTAACTGAACTGTCAGGGTCTTCTGACAATCAAGAAAACATCTCTAAGGAAGTGAAAAGATAAGGCTTGAAATTTTACATATGTTATTCCTTATAAGGACAATATTAATTGTGCTTCTGCAATGTATGCGATGTGATAGCCAAATAAGGTTGAGATTTATGTGTAAGCAAGATATGATAATTTGCGGTTTTAAGCGTTATAAGCACTGGCGAAAATCAGTACGGGAGAGCGGCTTAACCGTTGCTAGGGAATACACTGTCTCTCCATGTGTGCACACATGTATTAATGATATATCAATAAAGGGAGCCTCAGGCTGTCTGATCAAATTGACAAGGTGGTGGTCTTTTCCCCGACAATAGCAATCGATGTAGTGACCCTTGTGATTAAAGTTGCAAAAGGTTATAATTGAAAAGCTTTATTTTCAAACAGACATAGCTTTGCAAAACATTAATCTTTGGAGATGAAAATATTCATTCTTGGTCTCAAAGTGTGTTATTTCCACTCTTGAGTAGATGCACCAAATACTCTTGCTTGTTCAGGCAAATGGAAGCACCATTTTTTTTCTTTTCAAATGAAATCATTCAGTTTGGTGAGGAAGATCTTATATAGAACCTTAAACCAAATTTCTTCTCTCCCCCTTAAAGTACTCTGGTCCCACATTGGAAGCTAAAGGAAAATATAATCTTTGCTAGCTTTTTTGTGTACTCCTCTGAAGTTTACTCTGTTCAGTTTAGTCTTTTAACTTAACCCTTTAACATGAGACTTCAGTCATTATTTAAGACTCACCAACCAAGAATTCTTGAGTAGAAGAGTCATACTACCATCAAATTGTACCACAGAATCTCTATGGATAGAAATTTCATGCTGGAACAAAGTTAAGGACACAAAAATTAAAAAAAAATATTTTTAAGTACATCAGAAGCAGAAGGTCTGCCAATCAGTCAGTAGGGCCACTTGATTGAGGTAGTAAAGGAGCACTCAAGGAAGACAAAACTGTTGTGGAGCTCAATGAATTTTTTGCATCAGTCTTCACTGCAGAATATATAGGGGAAGAGTCTCCATATCCAAACTATTCTTTTTAGTGGATAAATATGAGGAACTGACCCAGATGGAGGTGTCAATAGAGGAGGTTTTAGAACAAATTGATAACTTAAACAGCAATAAGTCACCAGGACCAGATGGCATTCATCCAAGAATTCTGAAGGAACTCAGATATGAAAGTTCAGAACTACTAGGGTGACCAGACAGCAAGTGTGAAAAATTGAGACAGGAGGTGGTGGGGTGGGGGGTAATAGGAGCCTATATAAGAAAAAGATCCAAAAATTGGAACTGTCCCTATAAAATCGGGACATCTGGTCACCCTAAGAACTACTAATTATGGTACGTAACCTATTGCTTAAAATTAGCCTCAGTATTAAATCAGTGGAGCATAACTAATGTAATGCCTATTTTTGAATAAGGCCTCAAAGGCAATCCTGGCAATTACAGGCCAGTAAGCCTAACTTCAGTACCAGAACAGCACTGCAGTAAAGAATACAATTATCAGACACATAGATAAACATGATATATTGTGGGAAGAGTGGCTTTTGTAATCATGCCTCACCAATCTATTAGAATTCTTTGAGAGAGTCAACAACACTATGGACCCAGTCCATACAGTGTACTTGTATTCTCGGAAAGCCTTTAACAAGGTCCTACACCAGAGACTCTTAAGCAAACTAAGCAGTCATGGGATAAGAGGTAAGGTCTTCCCATGGTTCAATACCTGGTTTAAAGACAGTAAACAAAGGGTAGGAATAAATGGTCTTTTTTCAGAATGCAGAGTGGTAAATAGTGGGGTCTGTGATGCTGACAGACCAAGTGCCGGCTCATGCCAAGGTTCCCAGGCCTCAATTAAATACCGACAAATACATATCTGGAATCAGTCTGGCTCACGTGTGTGTGAGTATTGTTCTCTTTTGTTTTTTAAGAATTAGAATTATTAGAATGTGTTTAGACATTATTGAATGCTTGTGAGTTATTGCATGCATTAATCTCATTTATAATATCTATATTCCATATTGTAATGTAATATTTGACCATTTGTCTTTTCTTGTATCTGTGATTGTGAAAATCACCAGTCAGGAGACAGACTTAACTAGTATAAAGTACTTTGGGTCTGCAACAGAAGCTGTTGCATCCTGGCCAACTGGGAAGGCCCAACACCACCAGATGGATTATTGTGGAAAATTAAAGATGACAAAAGACTTCTCTCTGCTGTTCTCCCCCATGAAAACGAATCATGCAAGTGAATTATTCTCATTAACTGAATTTACAGCTCAAAACACATGGGAGGAGGGAAATAAAAACCCCTAAAAAGAAAGAACTTTATCTTTATCCTGTTTGCATTCTGAGTGAGGGGAATGTTTTCTAATCATAAACAAGAACTTCCCAGCTGCTTATCCATGGTTAGCCCTAAGGGACATATAGAACTTTATTGTAGAAGCTTCTATTCTCTTTTGAAATTTAAGATTGTAAATCATTTGTGTATACGCTTTAAGCTTGTAAATAATTCCCTTGTTTACTTTTCCTATATAATAAATCTTTAGATAATTTATTATAGGATTGACTACAAGTTTTGTTTTTGGTGTGAGATCTAAGGCCCTATCAAAAATGTAGGTTCTACCTGGATAGCAAGAAAAATAGAAATACCCAAGAAGACTATCTGTGACTCCATGTTAAGGCTATTCTAGTCCCTGAGGAGTTTACACAATAATTGGTTGGTAAAATCTAAGCATAGAATTCACACCCAATTTGAGATTTGTGTCCTGGTTCTTAACAGTCTGCCCTTAGGTAGGTACTCATGCTCTTGAGTCACTGCAGGACATCTTGACAGGGTCCTTCAGTGATCTATAGTGGGACCACTGCGGTTCAACATTCATAAATGATCTGGAAAAAGTGGTGACCAGTGAGGTGGAAAAATTTGCACTCAGTACAAAATTACTCAAGATAATTAAATGCAAAGCTGACTGACAAAGAGTTACAAAGGGATCTCTCAAAACCGGGTGACTGGGTGACAAAATGGCAGATGAAATCAATGCTAACAAGTGCAAAAAGTAATGGAGAAAAAAATAACCCCACTATACATACAAAATAACAGGGTCTTAATTAGATGTTACATCTCAAGAAAGACATCTTATACTCATTGTGAAAAATCCACTCAATGTGCAGCAGCAGTCTAAAAAGCTAACAGAATGTTAGAAGTCATTAGAAAAGGGACACATAAAACAGAGGTTATCATAATGTGACTAAATAAATCCATTGAATATCCACACCTTGTATACTGCATGCAGTTCTGGTCACCTCATCTCCTGTCAGAAAAGGCATATTACAATTGGAAAGATGCAGAGAAGGTCAACTAAAATGATCAGAGGTGTGGAACAGCTTCTATACAAGGAGAGATTAAAAAGACTGGGACTGTTCATCTTAGAAAAGAGATGACTAAGGGGAGAGAGAGGACTATGATAGAGATCTATAACATCATGAATGGTATGGTGAAAGTGAATAGGGAAATGTTATTTATTTTCACATAACACAAGAATTAGGGGTCACCTGATGAAATTAATAGGCAGCAGGTTTAAAAACAAATAAAAGGAAGTACTTCTTCACATAATTCACAGCAGACCTGTGAAACTCATTGTCATGGGATGTTGCAAAGTCCAAAAGTATAACTGGGTAAAAAAAAGAATTAAGTAAGTTCATGTAGGATAGGTCCATCAGGGATGCAATTGGGAGTGGACAATAGGGGATGGATCACACAAAATTTCCCCATTCTGTTTATTCTTTCTGAAGATCTGGTACTGCATACTGTCAGATACATGGTACTGGGCTAGCTAGACTATTGGTCTGACCAAGTATGAGCATTCTAATCTCAATCCCTCATCAAAGCTCCAATGTTCCTGGAAACTTTATTGGTCTCATGTTTTAAAAACATACATAATAGAAATATCTTCATGGCTGGTAAGTAATAGGCACATGTTATTTACACGATAGCTACATTATCCATGTTAATGTTCTTCCCTGTGGAAAATATTAAAACATGTTATATTCCTGGAGACATAGTCTCTCATTGTATTTGATTTAAAATCAATTTTATGCACACACGCCTGCACCTTAAAATAAAAAGGATTCTGTTAGTATAGAAGCCTGTTACATATTTCAATATCTCTTTTCAAAAATTATTAGTGAAAATACAATCAGTTGGACAGAGCAGTCAAATATAATGTGTTTTCAAATTTAAAAAATAAAAAACAATGAGCTTTGCATATGTTTAAACAAAGTAAAACAGATTTTGGTCAATAGTTAATCTAGCATAACTTTGATATGTTTCCATTGATATGTAGGTAAGCCCTGTGGCCAGAAGCCTATGAGATAAGGGAGGTAACTGAGTGAGATCTCTGCTAACATCTGCTGGACTGAACAAGGCAGTATCTTATTTGCATACTAACTGTTTGGGGAAATTGATGTATAATGTGGCTAACTTTTGTTCTTGGGACCAATATTTTGGAGATTACCCTGGTGGGAACCTGCTCAGCACAGCTTAGGCAATGAATGGGCTTGGGCTCACCCTCACCATGATGATTGTTGAGGTTGGCTCAGTAGTCCTGAACAGACCCAGAGAGTTAAGAGAGACTGGGTGTTCCCAGCTTGCTGCTGGGAGGGCCTCTCTGAATAGTAGGGACTCTAGTAGATCACTGTTCCCCAATCCCCTTATGCTGTAAAAAGCTGACCTAAGGGTACTATTACCTTATTTGGACAGAGGACAGCAATGATCCTACTCAGCTGACCAGTGGTAAATGGAGTTCAGCTGTGAGGACTGATGGGAGTAGAGGAGTTTGCAGCATCAGACAAAACCAGGCTAAAGATTCTGATGAGGCCTCCCTGTCCTAGATGCTGAAATTATTCTAGCTGGAAAGGTGGCAGAGCTTCAGAGTTGCCTGAGAAAGAGGGCTCCTGGATTTTTTTGGTCTCTTAAAACCACAGAGTGAGGAAGCTGGGGACCCACAAACTGTCAGTGGGGTTCTGGGAGGCAGAAATCCTGGCAAGAGGATGCAGATTATATGTCAGGGCTAGACCATTGGCAACCTGTGTGCACGGGTCAGCTGCTAAAGTGGAGTCAGGAGACAAGTAGCCGGATCCAAAGTGAGCCAGCTTAGAATGCCAGGAAGTCAGGATCAGAAACTAAGTTGTAGGTGACTGACAGATAGCAAGGTCAGGGTAGAGCTGTGTCAGGATATCAGGAAGTCAGGGTCAAGCACCAAGTTTCGGGTGATAGGCAGATAGCAGTGTCAAGGTCAAGCCAGGTCTGGATATAAGGGTCAGTCACCAGGTTATAGACAGCAATCAGATAGCAAAGTCCAGGACAAACCAGAGTCAGAAGCCATCTAGGGTCTGCAGCAAAGATAAGCAGTCTGTATTGCTACTCAGACAACTCTCTGAGGAGGGTACCTGTTTAAATACTAGCCTCAGTAGATCAGTGGGCTCTAGGGGGACACTACTCAGACCCTGCTGGGTGATACTTCCTGCCTTTACAGGGTCCTCTAACAGAAAGCTAACCTAAGCATCTAATGGTAATGCAGAAGTGTCAATGGCCCAGAACCCCCCTAGTTCCAGGTTCTTACATCATAGCTATGCAGAAATTAAACACTTATTGCTGACTTGTACTCAGGCTGTAAAATTGCTGTGTAGATGTTTGGGTTTGGGCTGAAGCCTGAGGTGTGGGACCCCTCTAGGTGAGAACTTCCTAGCCCAAATAGCTATACCACAATTTTACTGCCCTGCACACTTGAGTCAGCTGACTCAGGCCAGCCATGGGTGTCAAATTGCCGTGTAGATATACCTTGAGGGTGCAGTTGTTTGGGACTGTGACTCATGCATCCTGAGATATTAAGTGGTACATAGTATTAAACTGCAAAGTGTGTCCAAGTTCACCCCGTTTGTCCAATATCGGAGGGGTAGCCGTGTTAGTCTGGATCTGTAAAAAGTGACAAAGAGTCCTGTAGCACCTTATAGACTAACAGAAGTATTGGAGCATAAGCTTTCATGAGTGAATACCCATTTCGTCAAGCGTCTGATGAAGTGGGTATTCTCCCACGAAAGCTTGTGCTCTAATATTTCTGTTAGTCTATAAGGTGCCACAGGACTCTTTGTCCAAGTTCACCCTGTGCTTTTTTGTTTGTTTGTTTTGTTTTTAAACCAGTTTGCAGATCAGTACAGATTTGCCTATCAAAAGTGCCCATAATAGATAAATCATTTATTAACCCTTTATAAAGTCCACCAGGTAAACAAGTTGCTTATAACTATCCATAAGATTGTCTCCTGATGGGCTTATAACCATCTATAAAACACATTACTCATATCTATAACATGTTCATAACATACATTAACCATTTATTAACCCCTTATACATGATTTATAAACTGAATCTGAATATAAAATATGACTGATTTTCAAACATACAAACTTTAATAATTTTAATCATTTTTAAGATAGCATTGCCTCTTAGGCTAAATGAAAATTGTCAGGCACCAGCATGATTGGTAACTCCACAGCTGTTCAGTTCCTTAACCAGACTCAATTCTCATCTGATAAGCATTGTGTGGCCCAACAGCTGACCACTCCATATTGTGAGCAGTAGGAGCATAGTGAATTCAGCAGTGCAGTGAGTGACAATCAATGAACAAGGAAGAGTATTAATGTTCTTGCACATCATTGCTTTAGGACCAGATTTTCTAAGGCACAAAGGGCAGTTATGACACCCACAGAGAGTCACTGGGATTTAGGTGCCCAACTCATATACGTGCCTTAGAAATTCTCCTCTTTAGTGACTCCCTAAGAGCTCAATGTCCTGCAGTAGCCAAATTTATAGGAGCAAAGTAAAAATACAAAACAAGGCCAATTTTTTAAACAAGGACTAAAACTAGATTAGTAAAATACAGTACTGTGATTTACCCCCCACAAATAGCAAAAATTCATTACAAACATTTATTAATACAGTGTGGATCATACATCTTGATAGTCAGTATGCCAGACATGTACTTTAAGAAAGGCTAGGCTTGCCAAGCCTGAGACAATGTCCAACATGAATGAAAATGTCCAATGTGAATGAAAGTTTAATCATATCATGCCTATTTAACTCATTAGCCAACAGCTCATTGAAGCTCTCTATAAAAAAAAAATTCAGCTTTCTTGAGCTGCAAATTATTTTGTAAATTTCAGTATCATTAACATTAAAGCATTGACATTGTTACTAATAACCCTTGTGACAAAGTTCCTCCTTTACCTTGGTGGGTCCTGCGCTTATTGGTGGATTTGCTCACCTCAGTGATCTTCCCCTCTGGTGGAACCCACAGTCTGGGTCAACTCCTCCTGTGTCGGATCAGGAGTTGCGAGGTTTGGGGGGAACCCAGGCCCATTCTCTACTCCAGGTTCCATCCCAGGGCCCTGTGGATTGCAGCTGTCTATAGTGCCTCCTGTACCAGCTGCATGACAGCTATAACTCCCTGGGCCACTTCCCCATGGCCTCCTCCAAACACCTTCTTTATCCTCACCACAGGACCTTCCTCCTGCTGTCTGATAATGCTTGATTGTATGATAATTCCTCCATCCGCCAGTAGCACACCCTCTCAGTCTCAGCTCCTTGCACCTCTTGCTCCCAGCTCCTCACACACACTTCCTCTCCTCTGACTCCTCCTCACCTAACTGGAGTGAGCTCTTTTTTAAACCCAGGTGCCCTGATTAGCCTGCCTTGATTGGCTGCAGGTGTTCTAATCAATGTAGCTATCTCCACTGCCTTCTAGAAAGATCTTAATTGGCCCCAGGTGCCTTGATTAACCTGGAGCAACTGCCATTCGGTTACCATGGTTCTAGGGATTTGTTTAGCCTGGGGCTAATATACCTGTTCCTCAGTACTTTACTGTAGCCATTTGGCCTTGTCCCATCACACCTTATATAAAATGGCTGTACAAAGACTGAGTCATTTACTCAGCTAAGTCAGAAGAGGTGGCATTGGAGGAACCCTAAAAATATATGAAGGCCAGACTGCTATTAGGAGAAAAGTATAAAGCTTGAATTTCATATAGCCAAGGAATGAATGACTAGACAAAGAAAATTTGATTTCAGCAATGGGATCCATATAAAATAGGTCTCAGTCATGAATTATAGGCATTGGATTATATTGGCAATGGTGTAGTGCATCACTACTCCCGAGATAGCTGAAAAGCAAGGGTATCTCTGGGAGAAATTGTGCTATTCAGGGTGTTCCTCCTGTGCATCTAAATAGCTTGGGGGAGTGCAGGGAGTACAAAAACTTCTTGTGCCTTCTCTCCCCTTATACGTTCATAGAACAGCTTAGCACAATTAAATCTACTGTCTTGTAAACAGTGATTGATTTCAGTGGAACTGCTTATGAAATAAGATTCAGCTCAGCATGAGTGTGAAAAAACTTGAGCCTTGAAAACCAACCCAGAGAGAGGGAGGTGGATGCGTTGTCTCTTATTTCAAAATATTTTTCCATAAGATCTCGGCTGCATCCTACAGTAAACCAATCAAGCTGCAAATTCTAAACAAGCCAGGCATTCTGTGTCTGAGGAAAACATGAACATATTCAAAACTAATATGCTTCTCCCACTATGTAGGTAAGTAGCACATTTGCCTACTTGAACTCAACCTACTTGCCACTGGTGGGATGGGTAAGTAGGAATATGAATCCTACATACCTGAATGTAGTACTTGTAAAACTTAAACTGAAATAAATGGAATTAGTTAATTTGATGACAATTGCTTGGAGTGTTCCAGGGGGAGAAAGAGATCTTTACTCAGCACATTATTGGTGATTAGGGACTATATAAATCCTCATCCTCAATTACCCATTTCAATACTATATCCAAGGCTAAGTATCCCAAAAGCTGGCATACAAATATCTAAGTACAGGTTCATTTACAAATGAGATTTCCAGCAGACCTAAAATTTTGTTTAGTTAAACAAGCTGCATGATTGCAGCAGAGTTTTTTTTTATTATGTAAGTTATTCAAGAGTAACATTAGAACATATGCAATAATTTTAAGGGAGGAAAGGTATGTGATTTATTAATTCAGTTTCTATTACACAAGTTGCTAATGTGAATTAGTGACTTGTTGCGGCAAATAAAGGGGTTTGCCTTGTCTGTGTTTGGTCATTTCTTGTCTAATGAGAGGAAAGAATATGCTGTTCAAAGTATTATATGATCTTTATTGTAAACCACCAGAAGGCAGCCTAAACTGTTGGTTTAATTAGGAGCCCATTGTGGCAGAAATAGGCAAAGCTACATAGTAGCTCCCACAGACCATTCCAGACTCAAAGATACTTCATCTTACATCCGTTTAAGTTAGTTTTATTTTGTTACTAGAACATTATCTATGGAAACATTTGCCTTTTCTTTGTGAGATACCCAGTAGCTGGACAATCTGATTTAAAAATGGCAATCCCTTTGGTTCCCTTTTAGAATTGTTCATGAGTTCTTACATTCATATTCATTGTATTAATTATTTAGAGAAGGTATGGAGGCTAGTTAACAAAATGCCCATAAGGGGCGGAGGGGGAGCAGCTTAATAACCAACTAAACTCTTACTGAAATAAAACTTACCAAATAAATGTCAAATGTCTTTTGCAGGTAACTATCTGTAGTTTAATTTTGCATCAGACTCTTCATAACAGTTTTTCCTATAACACTGCATATTCGGAAATTAAGGTAATTGCCTAACTCTTTTATTTAATTAATTAATTAATTAATTTTTTAGTATTTGCTTTCCATGAGAGAGAGTAGGTGAACATTTCTGAGTAATACATTAATTGTATACATATAATTATTTTTGATATTATATATCCATCCACAGAGATACTTGTTTTCATGTCAGCCACATGCGTCCCTTGTTTGCTTAATTACTGATAACATCTGGTTCCCTAAGATAATATATATATATATATATACACATATATATACACATATATATACACATATATATTTTGTGTTGTCACATATTACTAAGGAGCTTTTCTAGGTTCTTGATCTGAATGGTTCAATTCCTTATATGATTTTGAGTTGATAAGGTGTTTTGCTCAAAAGAAACCATATTTAGGAAATGCCTGATATTCAATTGAATTTTTTATCCTTTAAAATGACACGGTAGGGTTTTATTTTTAATAAAATCATAGCAAACTTTAAAAGCATTTTATACTCATTTTTTTTCTAATAAGGGAGTCTGATTTGCAGCAGTAAACTGAGAGAGTTGGTTACCTTTGAATATCGCCTTAGGAGGTAGCACAGTTAAATTTACAGTATTCTTTCATTTTCTTCCATATTTTTTATGATCCAGATTCTGTAACCCTTCTTCATATTGAATAGAACTTACTCATGGACAGGCCCAGCCTTAGGGAAAATGGTGCCCTGGGCAAACTTGTATTTTGGCACCATGGCCCCTGCTGCGTCCCCGGTCTCTCCATCCCACCATCACCCACTAGGCCCCGCTTCCTAGAGGAACAGTCCTGTATTTAAGACCTCCTGCAGGTGCCCTGACTTTTTCTTTAAAACAGGCAAATTGTCCTGTATTTTCTGCCTCCTCCCCATCACTACTGATGGATCCTGCTGCTGACCGGATCCCTGCTTGCCAGCAGCCCTCCCACCAGCGTTGAGTGGGGGTGCCCAGTGGCCGACAATAGGGATGGGTGTACAAGGCTGGTGATGGGGAAAGATGCAGCACATGAGGCCAGCTGTTCCCCCTGCTAGTCCATCAGTGTAGCCTCCTGTGCTTGCTAGCTCTCAGTCATCAGGCCCTTGTCTCCTGCAGTGGTTGGTGAGTGCAGCCAGGCACCAGGCAGAGACCAGTTACTTGCTGCCTCTGCTGCCTACCTATCAGCCCTTTACATACTCCCCCCTCTCACTGTCCTCTCTCTGCTTTGCTTCTTCACCCCACCCTCAGCCCCAGATATCTCCACTAGTGGGGCGTGTCCCGCTCCCAGCACTGTGCGAAGAACCAGCTCCTGGTCAGAGCACTCAGCTCACCAGCAGCCTGGCTGGCAGGTTTCTTCCTTCCCCCACTGCCTCTGGCTGGGCTGCTACCCTAGGAAAGCCCAACACCCTCCGGCCCAGTGCACTGGCCAGGAGGAGTCAAGTCCTGCATGTGCCAAAGACCCACACAGTGCTGGCACAGGGAAGCCTCTCCACCCCTCAGCTAAGCTCTGGAGTAGCAGGAGGGAAGCGATTTCCAGCCTATTCACACCCCAAACCTGCAGGCTCCACAGCAGCCCCCTGGGGCATAGCAGCCTGTTCACCCACCACCACCACCCTGGGGTCCTGCCCCCAGGGAGCATGGGGCAGCTCTTTCCCCTAAGCACCCTTCCCTGATGAGCCACCTTTCTGGCCACATTCACTCAAGCCCCTGCTGTCAGGTTCCTGGTGCATAATGCATTCTTAGGGATTAACCCATTCCTGTCTGTTTTGTAGCAAGAGGGACAGGAGGTGGCTGGGTTATGTTGGTGGCCTACAGCAGCCTGGAAGCTTTAGCTGCCTTTCAACACTTTGCAGGCAGAAAAGGACAAGCTGCTTCCAGTCATGGGTGTGGAGGAGGGGGAGAAGAAATGAGCTCTACAAAGACACAGGCCAGGTCAACCCTTCCCCATGTCCTCCTATCCTGCAGCTAGAAGCAGCTCCCATCCCTTCTCTCCCACACAGTGACAAAAGGCTGCTGCTGGCCACATTCTGCTGTGAACCCTGGCAGAAATGGGGATGGAGCTATGTTACCCTGCATGCCCCCTGATGTGTTGCCTCAGGAAGATGCGATGCCAGGTACCAGTAGAGGTGGGTCCATCCCGAGGGTCCAGCCAGGTGGGTGGAGACTGCCGGGTGTGGAGGGTCAAGTTGGTTGGTAACCCCCACTGTGTGAGAGGTTTATGGGAGTGTTTGTGTGTCATCTCTCTCCGTGTGTGTCACCCCTCCCCATGTGACCCCTAAACTTTTAAAGATAAGGTAAATACTGTGTAGTTGGATTCCTTTTATTTGTTTCTAATGGGGACTCAATAAATTTGATGTTAGTTTCAACATTTGTACTGCATAATTCTGATTGATTGCCATTGAACTCAATTGAATAAGAGTAATTTTACAAGGCGTTCCATATTCAGCATAGGGTAATATGGTCACCTTATCACTTCCTCCCCCCTCCATTGCCTCATGCTCCCTTCCATGGCCTCTTGACCATGGTGCCCCCATGACCAGTGCACCCTAGTGGTCACCACAAGTCCCACCCATAAGGTTGGTCCTGCTTATGCAAGTATTTGAAGAATGTGGCCAGGTTTTGGACATCTTAGCATTTATGTATGTAGCAAAGTGATGGCTCAACAGTGCGGCACCTCAGGCTGGTCATCTCAGAAATTAGCTCTCCAGCACTCAAAGCACCCTCTACAGGCCAGTGGCTCATCTGCCGCTGGCCCCCATGTGCCTCCCAGACCTGGTGTCCCTCTTTCCTCAGAGTTCTGCCCCAGCCTGCAGTTCTTTTGCAACCCCAGTACCTGTTCTGGCCTTTGACCAGGCCCACAGCCTGGGGATTTTCCAGGCTGGAGCTCCCCAGCTCCTCCTCCCTTTCCCCACCACTGTTCTGTCTCAAGTACCCTTCTCTCCCAGGCAGCCAGATACTTCTCTTTCAAGAGCTAGAGAGAGATTGACTTAGCACCTGACTCACAATCCTTTTGTAGGGCCAGCTGTCTCCTAATTGGGCATGGCCCCAGGTGTGGCTGCCTTCCCTTTTCTTATTGGCTCTCAGCCCCATTCCTCTCCAAGGGCTGGCTTTTAACCCTTTCACAGGAGTGGGGCTACTGCCCTGCTATAGTTTAATTTTGTGGGATCAGTCAGGAGAAAGAGTAGATTTAAATCTTATATGTGGGTTTAGTTATTGTATTGATGGTTTTGTATCCAAATTTTATTCCTTGCCTGAACCATATATACATATTCATGAGCAGAAGTAATATTTTAGATTGGATAGATTTAGAATCCCATTTTGACCAGGTTCACAAGACTTGTCCCCGGGATTCTACAATCTAAACTGATCACCTTAATTCTTATTGCTTCTTCCTTGGGTATTGAACTATAAGTTCTCTTCTATTCTATAATGTCTTCCTTTTCCAAATATCCATTGGTATTTTCCTCTATGTGTCTGTGTGTGTAATCTTTGGCACACTTGACATCCGTTGAACTGATAAGTGATTTTATGAGCACTTTGGGCAGGTATTGCAAACCACAAGTCAGTAGTTCCTAAAATTGCTCAGTAGTGAGTGACTGCACTGTGTAATTCTAGAAAGACTCAGACAGGGAAAACTTTATAAATGTATTCAACAGTGAAACACACTGATGATGTGAAATTAGACTGTGAACAGGTGTGTTGTGTTTGGGGAGGAGGACAGACGTAGGGAAGTACAAAAGGTTAAAAAAACCCCAAACCTTTATTAATTGCTGGAATACCCCAGATAATCACAATTTCTCTTCAGACCTCTTTTCAGTGCTATTTCTATTGCTAATTTGCATATTAAGATTCTTTAGCATGTGCTAGTGTAACATTTCTTTAGAGGAAAAAAAAGAAATGCTTCCAATGTTGGCATGTCCTTTGCTGTTATTGGTGTCATGTATTCCACTGCTTCCTCATTTATTAGTTGCTATTTGTTACAATCAACTCCAGCTAAGAGTCTCACTGGTCTGTTTTCTTATTCACAGTATTTCTGTTGTATTAATATGAGATTGTTTCTTTTTGCACGAGAAATAAGATGAGTGCCTCATATGTGGATTTCATTTGACACAATTCAGTTTTATATGGAATCTAATAATAATAACTTTCTATTGTATTTATTTTGCCAGTACCATCTGTTCATTGTATAGTCTTGTTTCCCTTTCTGTCACAATGGCAAAACTCCCACTGACTTTATTGGCAACAGGATTTCATAGTTTCTTAAAGCATGCTAGAATATATGAAAGGAAGAAAAATGATATGAAATTATGTTATAAGAATTTTTTATTTTGATTTCAAAAGCATATAAATTCTTACAGCAGTTCTTTCAATAAAGTTCTTCTCACAATTAGGTACACAATTTAAAAATGAATAACTTAGTTTTCATCCTTAAATGTTATAAACTATGCACAGCAGCATAATCCTAAATCCCAATAGCAAACTATTGATATCAGCAGGCAGGGTTCAAATGATAGTTTTATTTGTTTGAAACAGAAAAGTCCCTTAACTTTCATCAAATATTCTAACTAATTGGACACCCTTCCTTCAAAGATCATGCCATCTGATTTTTTTTTTTTATTTTAGGAAGTTTCTCTTTTTCCTATAACTCCAATGTTTGATGCATTACTTGCATTTTTAGGCTTGGAAGAAAGTGAACTTCTCACAGTGGGGTTCTGAGCTTTCTAAAGGAAGGGAATCTATGCTGTCACATGAGCTTTGTGGAAAGTCATAACAGCTTGTAAAAGCTCACAACAGTTAATGAATAAAACATGAAACCTATTCACGAATGTGCATTGCCCTTTAGACTAGGGGCATCCAAACTGCTGTGTATAAGAGACATCATCATTTTTTCTTAACTCTTCAGGAGACCTTGCAGTGCAAATTTCCTCTCTACAATGCCCTTTTGCTTAGTTTTGTTTGAATAATTGATACTTTCATTGAATCCAGCAAGTAATTCAAGAAGTTCTTTTGCAAATATTCATGCAACTCAACCACACCAATCATGGTTACAAAAGTTCTAGAATATTGAGAGCCACAAAATACAAAACTATTTAGGTAAAATTTATCCCAATAGCTACCATATTAAATTGTGCACTGTTTTTTGGCAGTGCCTTAAGTAATAAAATCCATGTGTTACTGAACATACTTAAATTTTAAAGGGTATTTTTTAAAAAGCATATTTTTCAAATAATTAGACAGAATGTCTATAATTCAAGTTACTGATTAAACTGCCAAAATGAGATGAGGACCCTAACTTTAATGTGCATTCTTGCACAAAGTCTCACTGGGCTCATCAACCCTGACAGCTTTACTAGGCTCCATTAACCATTAGTTAAATTATCCATAACTTTTTAACATTATTGGCTAATTGCTTTGTGAATTTGAGGTAACTCCAGAGTATACTAAAGCTCCATATCAATACAATAAGCTTTTACTTCACAGTGTGATATCATACTATTTAAATCTTGATTGATGACTGATCTTCAGAAGCTAAAAGGAAATGTATTGCATTTCTAAACAGCAAGAACTGAATGAAAGAGTGAGGATTTTATTGTCAGATTCAAACACAGATTTCATTGTGCTAAAAATATTTGTGAAGGTGACCAGCTGAAGTTTTCAGAAGCAATTAATAAAGAGTATCCCAACTCAGAAACGTTATCGCCATTACTTAGGGATGATGATTCCTTATGTGCTTGTTGACTTTTGGAGATTGTGCTCGTCTTCCAAACTAATACTGTATTGCGATGCATTAACTCCAAGTTTGCAGTTCCAGCAATGTAATTTTCTAGTTCTTTCTAAAAGCTTGACCAGACGTTACGGGCTTGAAGCAGTAATTACAGTCTGAAATACTTTGGCCTGTGTTGGCAAAGGTCTGATAAGTGATCATAAGAGTTCCTGAAAATATTTTTAAAAATTCAGGTTTGATTTCCCCTCTCATGTAGGCCCTGAATCAGAAGTCCCTCCCTATTAGCCAAGCACTTAACTATATTCTTAGCTTTAGGCACATGGACTCATAGAACTGGAAGGGCCCTCAAGAGGTCATCTAGTCCAGTCACTTGCGTGTTTATGTCTCTTTGACTTCCAGGGTTAAAGTTAAGTATTTGAATAGACTATGGTCTTGTCTGTATAGGAATATTTCTTGTACATAGGAATGTGCAACCTAAGATGTGAATGTAAATTGTAATCACTTATTCCTGTATATGAGCTTTTTTTATTACTTGTGTTTATCTTGCTTGGCAAGATATCCGGCTTTTTTGTTTAGATTAATCTTACAAGAGCGCCCACCAGAAGGGTTTATATCATTATAATTATGTTGTTTTAAATTCACACCTTACCTTATACTGAAAAAAAACTTTTCCATGCAGACAAGGCCTTTAGCATGTGCTTAATGCTTTCCTGACCTGAAGCCTTATACTGGTTTAACAATGGAATTATTTCTAGGGGATAGGAGGGAAGCAGTAGATGTGATATATGTAGATTTTAGTAATGCCTTTGACACAGCCCCACACAACAACTCCATAAGCAAACCAAGGAAATGTGGTCTAGATTAAACTACTATAAGGTGGGTGTGATGAGACTCCCAGGCTGTTCCTTCTTAACTCACTAAACTGGGTTGACTCTCACAATGCCTTTCTGGTGACAATCAGCAAATCCCTCCAGGTGCTGTTGCCATTCAATACAACTGCATGTGCAGCCCCCGCACGGAACTAGATTGTATGAATGCTCCCAGAGCTACTCACAAACATCAGCCAAATCCCCCCAGCTCCTAGCCTTGTACTGTCTTGCACTGCTCAAGACCCTTTCTTGAGCAGTGCAAGTTTATTAATTGGTTCATCAATGGAAAATGGCATACACCAGCCTTTGTAACCTGAGCAGATTTACCAAATGCTTCAGTCGAACTCACTGGTAAGGATAATCATTAAAATAAGTATACATGATTACAAGAAGATAGATTTTAAGTAATTATTAGTGATAAGCAAAAATCAGAGTAGTTACCAAAGGAAAATAAAACACAAGCACGCAGTCTACATTCTCACAACCTTAATAGACTAGGCAATATTTGGACTAAGCAATTTTTCTCACCCCACTGGATACAAGTTTGTAACACTCTTTCATATGCAGGCTCTCCCTGGTAGCCTGGGGACCAGTCTCCTCAGCTCCAGCATTCTTGTTGCCTTCGGCATGGGTAGGAAAGGAGAAACCATGCTGCCCCCATCCTCTATTTTATATCCTCATTTCAAGTGCTTGGAGAACACAAGTCCAGGCATATCTGATAGGCATTCCTGAGTCACCAGGTTGAGCAATTCCTCTGTTGTGACCTTCTGCAGGCTAGGTATTGAATTGTATCTCCCTTGTTGGACAATGGCTGTTGATGGTTGGTTGATACCTGCTTGAGAGTTGTTACCTCCCATGTTGTTGTCTCTGGGTGTCTAATATCTGGGCGATTCCCCAACTCACAACATATTTTAGTGACAACCATACAACACAATCTCATGACTTTGTATGCACCAATGATATACATATTTAGATAGATCTATGGTTTTCATTAGATCATAACCTTTCCCATGATACCTTACATGGCATGCTTTATATGAAATATCACAATTATATATAAATGATGAATATGGGGGTTACAGTGCACTCCCACAAGACACAGAGTGTCACAGTGGGTGAACTACTAGTTGAAAGATGGTAGGTACTCTAAGAGCAGTTATCAATGAATCACTGTCAAAATCACAGAGCATATCTAGTGTGATCTCGCAGGGTCAGTGCTGAGTCTGGTACTTTTCAACATTTTCACTGATGATTTGATTATGGAGTGGAGAGTTTGCTTACAAAATTTGTGAATGACACCAAATTTGGAGGGGTTGCAAGCACTTTGGAGGAAAGGATTAGGATTCAAATTGACCTTGACAAATTGGAGAATTGGTAAGTAACCAACAAAATGTAGTTGAATAGAAAAAATTGCAATGTACTACACTTAGGAAGGAAAAATCAAATAATCCCCATTTTGTAGTTGTGTAACTGGCTGGGTGGTAGTACTGCTGAAAAGAATCTGGGCGTTATAGTGGATCACAAATTGAGTATGAGTCAACAGTTGCAAAATAAGCTAATATCATTCTGGCTTGTATTAATAGGAGTGATTTATGTAAGATGCAGGAGATAACTGTCCCCCCTCTACTCAGCACTGTTGAGGCCTCAGCTGGAGTACTGTGTCCAGCTCTTTGTGCAACACTTCACAAAAGATGTAAACAATCTGGAGAGAGTCCAGAGGAGAACAACAACAATGATAAAAAGTCTAGAAAACTGGAACTATGAAGAAAGATTAAAAAAAAACAACTGGGTATGTTTAGTCTTGAGAAAAGACAGAGTGGGGACCAGATAACAGTCTTCAAATATCTTAAGGGCTGATAAAAAGAAAGTGGTAATCAATTGCTCTCCATGTTTACTAATGGTAGAACAAGAAGTAATGGGCTTAATCAACAGCAAAGGATATTTAGGTTAGATATTAGGAGAAACAGCTATCAGGGTAGTTAAGCTCTGAAATAGATTTCAGAAGGAGGTTATAGAATCCCCATCGTTGGAGGCTTTTAGGAACAGGTTAGACAAATATGTATCAGGGACGGTCGAGGCATACTTGGTCCTGCACCGAGGGATTGACTAGATGATCTATCAAGGTCCCTTTCAGGCCTACATTTCTATAATTCTATGATATACCCCAGAGCAAGTTAAAGGCAACTCAAGCCCCTGACATTCATGATGCTATGGACAAATAAATCTAGATGTCTCTCTACTTTTTAGTTTTCCTGCTTTTTCTAAAGCTTGATTTAAATCTAGTTAGAAGTTTGGTCAATATTCCTGATTTCATCACTATTATTTGTTTCCAAAAATAACAAGTGCAAAGAATGCATGTGTTTTACAATAGAAAAATGATAGAATATCAATATTCAACCTGAAGCATTTGATTTATATACAAAGCAGTATAATACACCTGGGTATTATCCAAATGTTTTAGTCTGTTTTGGCACTGCAACTCAGTGTCGATTAGAAAAACATAACCTTTCAAGGTGCTTTTGTTTGCATATAACACCAGTTCTGACCTTTATAGGTAAAGAATTCGAATAGCAGGAAATGATTCAACATGGTTTTGTAATTTTGGACAAATATTTCTGAGGGACTAAGCAGAGATTATCAAACTCATTTCTCTTTTGACCCAAAGCAGATCTTTTAACCTAATTCTTCAGAATCCAAAAACTGGTGCATTAATCCACTAATCCTTCAAGTCTCTCAAATAATTGAAAGTCCATTATCTAGTAACACAATCACAAACTGAAGACCCATTGGAGAGTCTGTGACCTCTTTGAAGTCCAGATAATGAAATATTTTATGTTGTGGTACTTTTCTCATGCTTACAGCCTTTTACAGTTTTCCTTTGTTTTTGAGTAACAGAAATGTCTTCTAATTTGAAATAAATTCCCACAATAAATTTACATACTTAAAATATGCTTTGGGTTTATATTATTCTTATAAGCAGCCCTGTACTAGGTGCAGGAGAAATATCTGACCTGTTGGAAACAAGGAGTTAACTTTAAGTCATTGTTGCCCTCATTTTGCACTAGTGCTCACTGGGAGAGTTTCAAGAGTGACTAAAAGACAGCAGGGGTAAAATATCTTTGGGATGGTAGCACTCCATGTACAGTAGTCATAGGACTGTATGTAATTTTCTGCATATGCCTGAATTTTCTGCATAGATGATAGCTCTTTTACGTTCTTGTTATAACTTCTAACACTTGAGGATAAGATCTCGCTGATTGAAACTGATTACTGAGGCTGAGAACTCTTCAGTAGAGTATTGTTTCCAGTTGACATATATCAATGGAATAGTGTCAGCTTCTAGGACACTATATAAAGATACTGAACTTATCAGCTGACTTACCCAGATGTCAAGTCACAGGACACTGTACGGAGATTCAGAGCTATTTTACTGACTCACCCTGGCAGCTAGATCCTATTAGTTCCAACCCAGGAATATAAAATATATAAGTGTCTCTCTGAGCTAGAGGGAAATAGAGGTAAGGATAAAAGGTTTGGTGGGAGGAGTACTGGAAACAGTCAAGTTTAGCAAGTTCAGCTGAAGATTGTTGCTCTTTCCTATATTCTAATCAATTTTCATAAAGGATTTGGATAACTTGTATCAGTGTCCTGAACTTTTCACAAATCTAGCAGTTGAGCCTAATTTTAGATTACATATTTACATATAAATGACCCAAGATGAGATAATGGTGGTTTAGATTTTAGATTTTACCCTCATCATTATGTCAGGAACAAAGGCCTGATACAATGCCCATTTTTTAAGTTAATGGAAATTTTTCTATTGGCTTCAATGGACCTCTGGTCATGATCCAAATGACTAGATAGATAGATTTTTTTTTATAATGTTATATTCAAATTTTGGCTCTGTGACCTGATTTTTCTGTGGCATTGAACAAGTCATTCAACTTCTCTGTTATGAGAATGAATAGGATGTTATGATAATGAATTAATCTTTCCAAAGTATATTTAAAGATTACAAAGTCTATGAAATTGCTAAGTATTTTTTTTTTGCTTCTTATGCAATCCTGAGGTGATGGACTAAAGAGTCCAAAGAGATGACTTTAAAGATCTTAAAATCTAAGAATAGGAAGGGTAAACAGCTGATGTTTCCATTTTAATTAGATGGACATAAGTGACCTTATCAGCCTATAGCTAGTACTTATGTCAAGACAAAGCCATTCACTGACTATTCGTCAGAAACTACTGTGTGCCTTCTATCTATGATATAAAGGATTTCCATGAAAGCTAGGCACATGCGTAACTCAGATGAATTATCTATCTGTTTCTGACAGTGAGTTATGTAATTTTGATGCCATAATTAAACTTGAGACCCTCATTATATGTGTACTATTCCATTGCATCAGCCAAAAGTGAAATAAGACCTTATTGATATTATTGGAATCCCTAGTGTAATGGCAGTGATAGACTGTACTTGTGCATTTGCAGTTCCTACTGAGAACATGGATACTCTATCAGTAACAGAAACAAAATGTATTGACAGAGAATAAATCTATATGAAAAGTAGTTTGTGATGATAGAATATCACAGGAAACCTACCTTCTGTATACTACCTCCCTATATAATTCAGATATCTGCAATCAGTGAGGCTTGATCTACACTTAAAGTTTAGGTTAACATATCTATGGTGCTTAGGGATGTGAAAAATGCACACCGCTGAGAACCTTAGCTGTGCTGATCTAACTCCCATGGTAGATGCAATTAGGTGACAGAATAATGCTTCCATCAAACTAGTGACCATCGCACAGGGAGGTGGTGTTCTTATAGTGATGGAAAAACTCCTTCCATCACTATTGTTTTTGTCTACAATATGGAATTAGGCCAGCATAGCTATGGCACTATAGCTATGGCACTATAGTCCCCCTAGTGTAGACATTGTCAGACTTACCCATCCAGTTCATGGTAATGATAGAAGAAATTGTGTCCTTCAGGAACTTTCTTCCAGTTTCAAGTATAATTATCATTCTTAACTATGAGCTAAATTTTTCATTTCTTCATACCTATGCAAACAAATGTGTGATTACAATTATGAAGTCAAAATATATCCACAGTTATCATCTCACAAAGGAAATAATTGGAGTTACTCAGGTACTGCTGCTGTGAGGTTATCTATAATTTTTTTTAAAATAGTTATCACTTTAAATACTCATTCGTTGATGTTCTGACTTTTCTTCCTCTTTCTCTAACTTTCATATTTACTCTTAATTGTTGTGTAAAATACTGACTTCTTATAGACCACCTTAGTCAAAGAATTATTTGCACTAGTAGCAATTTAATTAGGAGGATATTTTGCTTTGTCATTTTGCAATTTGCTACAATATAGCAGTCTGTCAACTGTAGCAAATAGAAATTATTATAATTTTAAATTTCTCTTCTATGACCTAGTGAGGACTTCCCACATAAAAAAAGGCTGAAGCCCAAATTTTTTTTTTATTCTTTAATCAGAAAAAGTTTCCCATTGATTTCAAAACTCCGATTTGCCTAAGAAAAGATTGAATAAGGACATCTGGGATTGTGCTGTATATGTGTTATTGTTTTATTTGTTAGATCTATTTATGGTATCCTTGTTTATTGTAGTAAATACTTTTTGAAATACAAATGTCATATATAAATGAAAAAAGAACACCCTTCACCACACACACACACACACACACACACACACACACACACGGTCCTGCCAATCAGATGTATAACTTCTGGGAGTTTTGCAATTGACTTCAAAGGAGCCAGAATTTCACCCTTTATTTTTATAATATATTACCAATAAAAAACTATTGAGTCAATGTTTCATTTGGCCCTAAAAGAAAAGTTTTCAATATTCTCAGCAAAAAAATTTAAAAAATATTTCGGGTTGAATGAAACATTTTGTTTTTTCTTTTGTCACTTTTTTATTAAGAGCATAGGAAACTTTGCAATCGCCATTCATAAACTCTCCAGAAAATATGTGACCTCCTTTATGTCCATAGCAACATGGTGAGAAAACATTAGTGAGAAAGTATCTTAGCCACTGGATTGGGATGCTGGGGAGAGGTCTCTCTGACTGTCTTGTTGAAGTTGTTCCACTTTATATAAATACTAAAACATGCATCGGTCTGGAGAAAACATGAGAATAACTCTATAGCCTGTTGACTAAACAGGACATCCAGGCTCTAGTCCCTTCTTTAATTAACACATTTCAACCTCATGAAAACAGAGTTCAAATTTTTCAACAGGAAATGATCAGAAATCAGTACATTCACATAGCATGCTTAGATTTAATCAAATCAGCATTTTCTAGTGAAAAACTCTTCCATTGGGTCTACTTGTATGAGTAAATCGCCATTGCCATGAATAAGGTGCAACCTCAGTTTTTTAAAAAAAAGTTGTATATATTAAAGTACTCAGATTTTATTCCCTGTTTAATTTTTTTTCTTCTTAATGTGTATTTATTGTAGCTAATCCAGCTCCCAATTTTTCAGTGTTTTGAACATCCTCTCTGATGTCTACACTTACTTAACTCTCACTAAGGATGAGTGACTAAGCAATTAAAAGAAAGCATTCTGGCCCAAATTCAATAAGAAACTTAAGCAAACATTTAACTTTCAGAATGTGTATCCATCCTTATTCAGAAAAGACCTTAAACCCAGGGATTTAAACTTATTTTTTAAAGCTAAGCATCTGCTCACGAGCTTTGGTGGATTGGAGCAGTTCTATGAAGGACCGGGATTTTAGATATTGTCATCACTTATTTATGAAAGCCTCTAACCATATAGGTTTACATATTTAGTTCAACTGACTGAATGTTTATGACAGAGATCTTTTACTGACTGCCATGGACCAGAATTTACAGCTTCTTAATTAGATATGAGGAACCCTGTGCTTATTTATCTCAAAATCCAAAAGATGCTTCGTTAAAACAATAATAATAGAAATAAAAGCTGAATAGGTCAGTCAGTTTCTAGTGCATACTAGCCTTACATGGCTTCTATCAGAAAAGGAACTCCATATTTTACATTATTATTATATTTTTTAAATCAGTACACTTGGTTTTAAATAAATCTTACAAAATAAACTTAATCTACTGTGATCTTTCCTAATGCCTTAATCAAAGAGCAGCTGCTATAAAGATGATGATGCTGGGTGTTTCTGCATGCATAGTGAAATGAAGGAAAGTAGAATAAATAGCAGGCTACTTTAAATATTTTTGAAAAGTATTAAGTATTAATTAGATGCTTCTGGATGCACAAAGAGTCTAGAGACACGTACACTGTACATTTAGATCTTTTGATCTGAAAGCATACACATAATTTGCTGGAAGAATAAAGCATTGCAAATTTAAGCACAAATTAAAATGAAAGGATTTGGGGCTTCACTATTAAAGAATAAATTCAGCATTTGCGGATGAGTGGGGTAGCACAGGACTAGGAGTGTTTTAATTCATTCTCTGGTTCAAGCCTAGCTCCAGGTAGAGTAATGAGGTATCTGCATTAGCTTTTTGCTAAAAATACAGAAAACTGAGTTTGCTGTAGCATTGTGGAGGTAGATAGATGTGGGCAGAGAATTGTATTCCAATTTTAGAGGATTTTATTATTTGGAACCTTGCTTTCATTGTAATTCAGAAAGAAAACCAAAATTAAACAAACAAGCAAACAAACAAAAAACAGTGAAAAGAGATGGACAGCAAAGTCTGCCTTCTGGGCTGTCCTGGGGCCATAGACACTGGAAGCTCTGAGATCACAAGCTATTATTGGAACATGTCCCAATTATAATAAATATTATAAGGAATATTAATAAAATATTAGAATATAAGAATAGAATATAGTTTAAAGGAAACTAGTATTGTTTATTCTATATACCTAGTCTGCTAAAAGAATTTCTCTCTGTTCTCTGTCAAAAGTTGTTGCATGACTCTCTGTAAGAAGCCCAAGGCCAACACGCCAATTATCTAAGGCCTGTAGAAGGGATTGAATATGCACGTAACCGATAAGAATGCTGTTACAGGACAGAAAATCTGTACCAAGAGATAAGAACTTTGGGAAGAACAATGATGTTTCCTTAAGCCATACCCACTGATCCTCTCATCCCTTGAGAAACTTGATTATGCCTATGTAAATCTCTTAGTAGTGGAAAGAGGGAGAAAGAATCTAATCAAATCTGTTAAGTATGGATGTGAGAATGCTGAGCGCATGGGAGTGAGTGTTTGTGACAGGTAGATAATTGATCAGAAACTAGTACCAGCCGAAACCTAAGACTCACAACCATCAATGGGCTGAAGATAAGGCAGGGCGGAGGTAAACAGATGACCCTCGGAGGGCATGCTGGAACCCACCAAAGTGCATCAAGGAGAGATAGAAGACTCAAAGATAATGTATGCCCGTCATGGGTGTACCATCTGATGATCAAGCTGATAAATGGTTACCTCAGTCACGAATTCAGCATGATGAAGCAACTTCCATAGACACACATTGAGGCAAAGACCTATAAGAACAGGACCAGGGGACTGTGTTCTTTGAGTCGATTCTGCGACCACCCTCCAGGGGCATTGGATGCGCATCTGGCACAACTCGGCTCCACTCTTGTGTCCAGGCCACCTGGCCAGTGACTTGGCACAAGCAACGCTTAGGCTGGTAATTATAAATTATCTTTGCAGATCGTGTGTGAGTGTGTGTGTGAGTGAATGATTATAACAGCTGTCAAAACTATTTTGTTGTATTTGCAATAAACGTGCTGTTTTGCCTTGTCTCTTTTATAAGATCTTGTTGGTATTATTTTATTAGTGTAATACTAAAGGAAAATCCACTGGCAGACTGTACTGGAGCCATGCACCCTGGATGCCTGCACTCCCCAGCAGCACTCCAGGTATGTGCCGAGGAGCCTGGCAGGAAGCAAGACATTTTGATATCAGAAACCTGCCTAACAGGTAGTATTCCATTGGAAACCTAGTCTCCCCACTGCCCCTGCCCACGCACCCTGAGGAATGTGATCAAAATCAAACCCTCTCCACAGAACTTTTTGATTTAGACAAATTGGCAAATTCTGATTACCAACTCTTTTTTTGGATTTTTTTCCAGACAGCTCTGCAAATGAAGATAAGGATCTGCCTGTTTGTGTCCTTTATTGACCTCAACACAAGCGTCCACTCTGAAGAGGTACTGGGGGTTCAACTCTTCCACATACATTGACCCAATAGTAGAGTTTGAAAATATTTGTTTTCTTGGCCTTCAAGCTATTCTCCTTTGTCTTTCATCTAAAACCATCTTTCGTTCTTAACTTTTGTGTTTCTGCAGGATAATGAATTAATTTGTTTATTGAATAAAAGCAAACTGTGTATAACTTGCAACAAAACTGATATTTCAGCAATGTCATGGGATTTAGTAACTTTCACATGGGTTTAGGAGCCAGGAATTTCTCAGTTGTCATCCCATGTCTACCACTAACACCAATAACTTGCTTTGTGGCCTGGGGTAAATCATCCAGGCCTATAGTAACTTTAGGTGTCTACCTTGAGAAATCTAAGGTATAATTGTCAGGGAAGCTGAGCATGCCAATTCTAATTGAATTGAATAGGAACTGTGGAGTCTTGTATCTTACAGTACACACACATACAGAGACATGAGAAATAGAGGTATATGTATATTTAGTTACAGCATGTGTATGAATATATATATAATGTATTAATTTTTACACTAGAAAGCAAAAGATCTACATTTAGTTTTCTAATTAAAGCAGATGAGTAATCTATGACATAAAAATCACTATGAAAAAACAACTTTCACCTAACTCCTCTATACCAGGGGGACTTGCTGTATTGATCATATAAATGATACCATGGAAAATTGCATGAAACTGAACCAAAACTAAGTAAGACTTGGTAGGTATGAAAAGTATGGGTGATAGCTGTATTATTTTTTATAAATATTGTGTGTACCTCTGTCTATATCATTATTATCACACTGTCTGCTACATGCCAGCAAAGCTTTAACTTGCTGCTTTTTACACATCTGGTTTTACACATCTGGTTTTACACATCTCCAGGAAGGAAGCCAATGACTCTAACTCAATTGCTGGTGCTTAATAGACAATACAGTGAATCCATTGCAGGAAGTTTACCTCCAACTAATCTGGTGAAGAGCATAAACTGGAGTTACCAGATTCAGGGGTCCCAGTTCAGACAAGGAACTTTGAAATGAATAAAAAGATTTCCTGTGAACCTAAGAGCAGGTTCAGACTGAGACAGTGGCTGCAATGTAGTTCCACAGTGCTGTGGAATGTGACACAAGAGGAACCCACCAAACTTTCTAGGAAAGTATAATGTCAAGTCAGATGGGTGTATCTTACGCCTGTTGTTTTAACCCCTTCCCTCTCTGACTGCATTGTTCCTATGGATAAATAATAACATTATTATGAAGAGGGTGTTCTGTGTCACTGCATTTTCATACTGATCATGTTCTCCCAAAGGGAAGTCTATTGCAAGGTCCAAAACCCAGCTGGACCTGCTGAGGAGACAGAATTGGTGAACAGAGGTGCTCTGTCTTAGAACTCCAGTTTAAGAGTGGGGTGAACTAAGGGATTCCAGAGTAATATTGGTACATTGACTGTCACTTCCAAGGCATTCCCATGGAGAGACAGAGGAGGATTAAAGGTATAGCTAACCCTAAGCCATGACAGATGGTCATATGTGGACATATAGCTATATCTCGCACACAGATTCAGCTAATTATGGGAGAATATACAGTAAAGCATAAATTGGGGCAGGGGGATACACTTCATAGCTTTTGTTTGCAGAGTGCACTGCTCCCACCAGGGGCTACCTACATTCCCCACCCCACGTACAAAGTTCCTATGCATCACCTTCCCATGCTCCTCTATTTCAAGTCCATTACCCGTGTTGTTATGCCAGGAACTGGGTCTCCCATGGTCCTCTCCACCCCATGCCAGGGGCACTGTGTATTCCCCATCTCCCTATGATGGGACTGAAAACAGAAGGATTAAGGAGAATCTATAGGCCCAGTTGGTCCCGTCCTGCCATTCCTGTAGCAAATGTTAGCCAAGAAGGAGAAGTTAAAAGAAACAGACCTAGCCCAGATTAAGGTTGACAAGGAAGGAGAGCAGAGCTCTGCTTCTCTTGATGGGAGAGAAACCTGGTTGAAGCCCAGAGAATGAGCTACGTAGCTGACTGGATAAGCACATGCTAGAAGGGATGACTAGACCTTGGGAGATCATCAGAATCATAGAATGTTTGGATCCAAGCCATAACCAGAATGATGGGGTCCTACTGAAAGTTCTTGGCTGACCCTGTTTTGAGCTTTTTGTTTTTGTTTCCATCCCAGAATGGAAAGGACTGAAGTGTGCATTGGCCAGAGGATGAAAGCACCATTATATTAGACCTCTCAGAGACAGAGATGGAGCCCCATTGAAAGAGTGCCTCAGAAGCAACCCAATCACAATTTTGGTGGAAAATATGAGCAAAGATATAGCCCTAGGAAAGGTGCTTCCTTTAAATTTTTGAATGGGTAGTAGCCAGAAAGACATCTCAGGTGGATTCCCTGGGATCAAGGGTTCTGCTCTGGGTGAAAGAAAATCTTAGTTTGGGGAGACTGACATCCTCAAGAGGCACACCAGTACCCTCCCTTGCCAGAGTTCGGGAGGCTCAGGAAGTCACAGAGGTCATGGACTGCTCAAACCAAGGAACTGTGGTTGCTTGGGTGGGATTCAGCTTGCGACTCCTCAAATCATCTAACCCCTGGGATCCTGATCAGGGAGATTTCATGCCAAAGGGTCTACCAAGGTCCTGGGATTGGTCTTGAAATTAACCATCAGACTCAGGAAGTTTGCTTGATTCCTTTTTGTGTGGCCATCTGGAGTGCAGGGACCATGACTGGCCATTCATGGAATGCAGCTATGGGCAAGTCTGGATTGTATAGGTCCAAGCATGATGGCCGGGGCCAGCTAAACTGACCAGCTCTGTTAACATCAGTGTGATGGAAATAATGGACCTACTGGACTCGGGGTGTGACCAGACTGTCATGAGGGAGGCATTGGTACAACTCCAGGGCCTCCATGGGGCACCATCTACCTGCTGTCTATGAATGGGGACATAAAGCTACACCGATTCAACCAATCATAGAAGGGGCATACAAGATCCCTAATAGTAGGTCTATCTGCATCTCTCACCTACCCAGTCATTGTCAGCTGAGACTGGAAATATTTTGGAGATCTCCTAGAGAAGTTTTTTGAAACTTCCAGAGAATAAGGGGGTCCCACCACCAGCTTCCCCATGATTGATGGCTCATGACTAAGTACACCTTGCCAGTGCAGTGGAGGTAGCCAGGTCAGATGAACGGAGTTCCAGACAATCAGAGACATTAGTACCCCAGTCCCACCCAGATACATGGGTTGCCCCCTTATCTGAATCTGATATCCTGATAAGGTTCTCAAACTTTGTTGAAGAGCAAAAGAGAGATAAGTCTTTAAACCAGACCTATGTCCTGGTGGCCATTGTTAATGGGGATATGGTGGATCCCCAGCAAGCTGAGACTTCCCCATTTTGATATCCATGCTGAGCAGGTAGTGAAACAGAGAGGCCTTCTTCTGAGCCTGATGGATAGGAAACCAGAGGTTCAAAGCCCCAGACTGTGTTTTTAGCTGTCTTCTCCAGCATGAAGTCTGTAGCCAAAGACTCTGTAGCCATTGCTTTACTGTGCCCAGAGGGTCAAGAATATAGATTGTAGATTGTTTCCTGCCTCACCCAGGAGGTCGGCCATAGACTGTGTGCTGCTCTGCCCTGTCCAGAGGGTCGGAGCCCTAATTTGCTAATGCCCCCCCCCACATACCATTACTCCCCGGAAGAGTGTCTCATGTCCTCCTCCAGCACATGCGAGGGGCTCTGTGTCCACTGCCATTTCTCTCCTTCCTATTTTTATCCCCTTGGGTTCCCTCCCCTCACCCCAAGTCCCAGCTTTCCCTTCTCCATCTTCCTCCTCCTACTTCCCTCTACCCGGGCTCTGCTTTCCACTCTCAATATCTGAGTCCCTGCTTCCAATGCCAATCCACCCAGTTCCCCCCTTTCGGTTCTTGATTTCTCCATTGCCACTGCTCCATCCCTCCAGTCCCTGCTGCTCCTTCAGCAACCACAGCTCCATCCTACAGTCCCTGCTGCTCTCCTACCCTCTTATCTCTACCCACAGAAACCCTACAAACACACATCCTTACAAACCTTCCTCATAAGGCTCTTTTTCTGTTTGAGTCCAAGGTATGAATAATCTTCCAAGGCAACCAGTTCAGCTGCTGCCTTTGATATGTGTAGGCAGCAGCAGGGGTTGGTAGAGATATTATCTTTCCTGCAGCACCGGACACTCTGAGGACCCTGATTTTCCTCTGAATCAGGATTTGCTGGCATTCCAGCTTCCACCAAAATCAATAGGCTGTGTCCATTGATGCCTAGAACATTCCTTGAAATTATGGGATTGATAGGATGCGACATTCAATATTTTTTTAATTACAGACAAACAGAAAATGCTGTTGAATTAACTCTAAGGTCACATTTGGCATGACCAGTCACAGCTTAGTCTTGAAGTTAACAATGCCTTTTAATGCTTTCTAGTAAGAGTTTACACAGTTGCTTAAATAGAAGGCTACAACATTAATGACAAGAATTTTTTTAAACAAGATTTTGCATATTAGAAAACATCATTTGTCTAGTTAGTGGGTTTTTCTTTTTAAATTTGAGTTAGCAGCCTTTTTATTTATGAAAATAGGGGCCTTTCACCAACAGTTTTGAGACCATTGGAACCACCTTTTGGTCCCTTTCTTTTGGTAGTCTCATTCCTTTGGTAAGATAAGTCCATTGATCACCTAAAAGTAGGGCTTGTCTATAGTTGGATATTTACTGAAATTGCTATTGTATAATTATTCCAGAATATTTACTTCTGTGTAGTCCAGCCCCAGTTTGCACTACTGTTCAAAAAAGCATGAGTCCCAGTGCCCTCGTCTCTCTAATTATCAGTGCAGCAACAAAAAGGAACCATATTTGGGTTTGACATGAAAGTACTGCGATATAGTACCAGTTGTCAGAACTGAGGCTTCTGTTGCTGCTGTTGTTTTGGCTTTGCATTGTCTACGTCTAACTGTGATCATGAAAGAAGAGAGTGGAAGATGCAGGGCCTAATCCAAAACCTATTGAAGACTTTTTTTTTGCTTCAGTAGCCATTAAGGAAGAAATGATGCTCTGAGTACTGCTGCTAACTCTTATAAATAATGGCTTGGAATACCCGAGTAGCAGCAGGAAAGTAGTTTGACACAGATGATGAGGGATAGATTATCAGGTATCGTACTATCACCATAATAACCTAGAGATGGTGTTGATTCACACTATCTAGTGGCATGGGACATAATAGGAGTAATAATCTCAGGATGCTGAAGCCAACTCTCAATGCACTAAATTATTCTCTCTGAACAATAAATTCCCAATCCTGAGAAGTGCTTAGCAGTGTGGTTTTTGAGGATGAAGTGCAATAATGTTTTCCTTATATATTCAAAAGAATTCCTGCTTTGCCCTGAACCTGTTGTTATGGTGCTGTAAGTCACATAGATGCAGTCCTGGCCCCAAAATATATGTTATGACCAACTATAGCAGTGGAGCTTTCTGTCAAAAAAAGTGGCACTCTATGCTTGACTAGAGCAGAAGCGCACACACAGGCTACATCTACAGTCCAACTGAAGGTGTGATTTGGAGCTCATATAGACATACCTAGAGCTTGGCAAACTCTTTTTCAAAAGGTTTCATTTTGGAAAAAATAAATGTTTCTTTTCAGCTCTTCATTTTGAAACGATATTTTGATTTCCAATTTGGCCATTAAAATAAAACACAAGCAAAAAGGTAAAAAACACCTGAATCAAAATGAAAAACTTTGCCTCCCACAATAAATTGTTTTGAATCAACTAGAATATTTAGTTTGCCTCTAAATGAACTGAAAAATAAAAAAAAAAGCAAATATTTTTCACAAACTCAAAACATTTCAGTCGAGTCAAAACAATAGCAGGTTTTGGAGTTTTTTTAAACTTTTTAATTTGAAAAAAAAATAGTTTGCAATTTGAATGGAACTGGATTTTTTTCTGGAGTTTTTGGTTAAGTCTCCAAACCAAAAAATCATTTTTTTCACTGAGCTCTAAGCATACACACACTATCTTCAATCTAGTTATCTTGCTAAAAGTAGCAGTGAAGACATTGTGACACAGGTTTCAGTGTGGGCTAGTAATGTAAGTGTAAGGAATGAGGGACTGCAGCTGTATCTGGGATGAGCTAGCTAACCACAGCTGAAATCCCTAATTGACCAGATTTCCTGATTGGCTGAGCAACATTTCTGGGACTGCTCATAAGCACAGCAGTAGTACTTTTTTTTTTTTTCATGTAAAAACTGCTTTATTGGTTGCAGTTAACATGTTACAATACATATTGATCCCAAACATGAAATCAACCATTTATGACAAGGACAAGCAAGATCCCTGAAGAATTACATGAAATTGGACAAGGAGATGGTAATTAAGGAGGCATCTTGTAAACCGGAATCATTTCACTTTCTTGGGCATTGCAGCTACAAACAGTTCATAAATAGCATAGCATGTTCCAAAAACCGTTAGAGCCATGGTGGTTCTATATAGCAAACCATCCACTAGTCCACCCTTAAGATGCACTGGCATTCCATTATCCTCCTGAAAAAGCTTCTGCTTCTCCGGAACTCTGTTTGCAACCTGTCTGCGTGAAGCAGTGCTTATGGTCCTCTGGGAAATTTGCCGAAGAGCCAGCAGGTTCCACAGCATCTTGGCTCTGGTCCCTTCACCTCGTACCGGGGAACAAGGACACCGGAAGCAGAAACCGCTTGCCTGGGGCGCCAGCAGTAGTACTTTGCCAGTGGTTGCTCAATGCACATGCCAGCAGCTGCAATCTCTCCTGTGTTTGCATTGCTCCTAGCCTTGTCCAACTAGGATTCTGTCTTGTTCCTAGCCTTGCTTCTGCCCTGCCCAGATGCTTTATCTTAAACTCACTTGATTAGATAAAGCAATAAAACAAGTTTATTAACTATAAAAAAGCTAGATGATAAGCTTGATAAGATGATAAGAATGACCATACTGGGTCTAGTGAATACTTCAATACCTCTGCCGAATACGTCAATTCATTGCTCAATGGAACCCCCTCTTCTCAGATTTTCTGGAAGGTGTTTATGGTTGGGGGTTGATCTAGTGATAGGGACAAATCCAGCTATCATGTGACTGGATTCCTTTTCATTATCTTAAGTGCCTTTGCTACAATTCACACCTGTTTGGAATCCCCAGTAACAGGTTTTCATATAACTTGTTTAAGGTGTGGGGACAGATTTCTGCAGGGGGGCAGGGAGGGGTGGGAAACACTCATTATATCACTGTTTTGACTATTCATTGTCCCCCAACACACGTCTACCAAAATTTACAACTGTTGAAGATTCTTTTTTTACTGATATGCTGGAGTGTGTTTAAGGTGTGTCGTGGGGGCGGGGGAGAATGAGGTAGGGGAGCAGCAGTCGCTGTGTGATTGCTTGTATGTTCCATGCATTTTTGTTTGTTTTTATTTATCATAATTATTTGTGATAATTAATTGTACAGCAAAGACATTTAAAAATACATGACTCTGCCCTTTGTTCACTATTTTGAGAACCTGAGTTATATGGAAAATTAATGAATGTATTCAAGTACAGAAAACATACCCAGAACTGTCTCCATCCCTTTTGTGTACCCCTAAAACTTTCAGTACTTCTGAACTTTGAGAGACGTTTAGAAACACATTCACAGTCATCCCTGCAAAATTGTCTAAGCCATTCAATGAAATAAAGTACAACATTTAGGTCTTATTCCAGTACCAGTGAACACCTTTAGTGTTTAGAGAGTGGTTTTTTGTAATGCACATACTGAGGATGGCCAGAACACATGATGCATGACAACAGCATAAGTGTGTTTCTTTCCATAACAACTTCCCCAGTTTTCCACCCTTCACAGACAAAGCAGGACAGCAGTGTTCTGAAAATACAACACTGAAGTAGGCCTACTTAAACTATTAAATAATGCTGTCATGGGCTTTACTCCATATATTTGAAATGCGTAGTGTATAATACCTTTTAAAATGCAGTTGTGTATCATAATATATGGTTTGATCTGTCCCTATGCTTCATTGCATTGAAGAGAAATTAATCCTTAAAGGTACAAGTCAACAAGGAGCTTTGCACTCGTCCACCTCTCACATTTACAATGACATAAATAAATGAATGTAAAGTTACCTATGAAGCAGTTGCAGAAATCTGCTTTGCATAAATCATGTCACTTTTCAGTGTGCACAAGTTACTCTGGATGATTGTGTGTTCAGCTCAGGTTAGTTGATTGTACTGTTCTCTTCCATGCACAACAGTACATTGAAAAATGAATGCACACTTTATGGAACATGGCAACACTACAAACCATTACAATTAACAATCCATATAAAGGTGAATGATATGGTCAGTGAGTGCATTAGTTAATTTCCTCATTAGACTTACTGAATGATATCTCTGTTGTGTATTCAGGGAAAGAATTAGGCACCAGTTGAAATGTTATGGCTCCCTTTCAGGGGCATAATTTCTGAAATTTCCACATTAAGGATATGTTTTCTTTTACCTAAATTCACACCTGTACAGGAAAAAAGAAACAGTGAAATAAAATCTAAATGTGAATGACACTGTAAGTTAGGTGATCAAATTGTAAAATTATAAATGGAACATATAAAGGTAATTCAGTGTCTAACTCAGTTGTAACTTGCATAGGAGATCACAGTACCACATAAACATACAATTCTGCTCATGTCCAACTAGCAGCAACATATTTCTCACAGCAATATATAAAAAAAAATAGGGCTGTCAAGGGATTAAAAAAATTAATCACAATTAATAGTACGATTAATTGCACAGTTAATAATAGAATATCATTTATTTCAATATTTTTGGATGTCTCCAACAATTTCAAATATATTGATTTCAATTACAACATGGAATATACAGTGTACAGTGCTCACTTTATTTTTTATTACAAATATTTGCACTGTAAAAAACAAAAGTAATTGTATTCTTTCAATTCACCTAATACAAATACTGTAGTGCAATCTCTTTATCATAAAAGTTGAACTTACAAATGTAGAATTATGTACAAAAAATAACTACATTCAAAAGTAAAACAGTGTAAAATTTTAGAGCTTACAAGTCCACTCAATCCTACTTCTTGTTCAGCTAATTGCTCAAACAAGTTCGTTTAGATTTGCAGGAGATTATGCTGCCCACTTCTTGTTTACAATGTCACCTGAAAGTGGGAACAGGCATGGCACTGTTGTAGCTGACACTGCAAGATATTTACCTGCTAGATGCGCTAAAGATTCATATGTCTGTTCATGCTTCAACCACCATTGCAGAGGATGTGCATCCATGCAGATGATGGGTTCTACTCGATAATGAAGCAAAGCAGTGCAGACCAACACATGTTCATTTTCATCATCTGAGCCAGATGCCACCAGCAGAAGGTTGATATTCTTTTTTTGTGTTTCAGTTCCTGTAGTTTCCGCATCTGAGTGTTGCTCTCTTAAGACTTCTGAACACATGCTTTACATCATGTCCTGATCAGATTTGGGAAGGTACTTCAGATTCTTAAATCTTGGGTCAAGTGCTGTAGCTATCTTTTGAAATTTCACGTTGGTATTTTCTTTGCATTTTGTCAAATTTGAAGTGAAAGGGTTCTTAAAATGAGCAACACAGAATCATAGGGTTGGAAGGGACCTCAGGAAGTCATCTAGTCCAACCCCTTGCTCAAAGCAGGACCTAATCCCCAACTAAATCATCTCAGCCAGGGCTTTGTCAAGCCTGAACTTAAAAAGCTCTAAGGAAGGAGATTCCACCACCTCCCTAGGCAACCCATTCCATTGCTTCATCACCTGCCTAGTGAAAAAGTTTTTACTAATATCCAACTTAAACCTCCCCCATTGCAACTTAAGATCATTACTCCTTGTTCTGTCATCTGGTACCACTGAGAACAGTCTAGATCCACCCTCTTTGGAACCCCAGTTCAGGTAGTTGAAAACAGCTATCAAATCCCCCCTCATTTGTCTCTTCTGCAGACAAAATAATCCCAGTTCCCTCAGCTTCTTCTCATAAGTCATGTGCTCCAGCCCCATTATCATTTTTGGCAAAGAGTTCTGTGGCATTCGACGAAGTGGGTATTCACCCACGAAGGCTCATGCTCCAATACATTTGTTAGTCTATAAGGTGTCACAGAACTCTTTGCTGCTTGTACAGATCCAGACTAACACCGCTACCCCTCTGATACTAATCATTTTTGTTGCCCTCTGTTGGACGCTTTCCAAATTTTCCACATCCTTCTTGTAGTGTGTGGCCCAAACTGGACACAGTACTCCACAAAAGTGCCATGTGAACATCTGTTCTCACTCTCAGGTGACATTGCAAATAAGAAACAGGGCAGCATTATCTCCTGTAAATGTAAACAAACTTGTTTCTCTTAGCGATTGGCCGAGTAAGAAGTAGGACTGAGTGGACTTGTAGGCTCTAAAATTTTACATTGTTTTGTTTTTGAATGCAGTTATGTAACAAAAACAAATCTACATTTTTATGTTGTTCTTTCATGATAAAGAAATTGAACTATTGTACTTGTGTGAGGTGAATTGAAAAATACTATTTCTTTTATTTATCATTTTTACAGAGCCAATATTTGTAATAAAAATAATATAAAGTGAATACTGCACTTTGTATTCTGTGTTACACTTGAAATCAACATATTTTAAAAATGTAGAAAAACATTAAAAATACTTAAAACACTTCAATTGGTATTCTATTGTTTAACAGTACCATTAAACATGATTAATTTTTTAAATCACAATTTTTTTTGATTTAATCATGTGAGTTAGCTTAATTGACAGCCCTAAAAAAATAATAACTCAAAAACCTCCACACCATCACAATTACCTGTAAAATATGTGAGAAGGCAAGATACTATCAACCAAACAACAAAATGCTTTTCAAACTACAAAAGTATGAATTCTGAAGTGTGCCCCCAGTGTAATCTCTTTGAATAACTCTCATCTTTTTCAGCTAGGAGGAATGTTGAGGCCAGATGGCTTGTGGAGCCACATGGGGGGTTTTCTGATGTGGGCTGCAGGGGCTGGTGACTGTATATCTCCTATCACTCTCATAGACCCAGCGTTACCACACAGGCTGCCTGGTGGGATGTTTGGCTCCAGAACTCTGGTGTAGTAGCACTATGGGCTGCAGATAGAGGAGGAGGAGAAGGTGGCTAACGAGCTGGTGCTAGGGCCTCAGCAGCAGTTGGATGCTGCATTCTACCTGAAATGACAAGGGCAAAAAGAAAACATTCTACATTAGACCAAGAGAAAACCAAGGACAGGGTAGTCTCGTTACTCAATAAGGGAGGGAAGGAAATAACAGAAAATGTGAAAATGGCAGAAGTGCTAAATGACTTTTTTCTTTCAGTTTTCACCAAACAGATTAGTAGAGATTGAATGTCTGACATAGTGACTACCACTGATAATGAGGTAGGATCAGAGGCTAAAATATGGAAAGACCAAGTTAAAAATTACTTAGACAAGTTAGATGTTTTCAAGTCACCAGGGCCTGATGAAATGAGTCCTCAAATACTCAAGGAACTGAGTGAGGAGTTATGTCTATCATTAGCAATTATCTTCAATACATCATGGAAGACTGTCACAAGCCAGAGGATTGGAAAAGGGTAAATATAGTGCCAAACTACCAAGAGAGAAATAAAGGACAACCCAGGGAATTACAGGCCAATTTGGTTAACTTTAGTACCCGGAAAGATAAGGGAGCAAACAATTAATTTGCAGGCATCTAGAATATAATAAGGTGGTAAATAAGAATCAGTATAGATTTGTCGAGAACAAATCATGTCAAATCAACCTGATAGCTTTCTTTGAATTGGTAACAAGTCTTGTGGATTGGGGCGGAAGCAGTAGATATGGTCTATCTTAACTTTAGTAAGGCTTCTGATACTATCTCACATGACCTTCTCACAAACAAACTAGAAAAATACAACCTAGATGGAGCTACTATAAGGTGGGTGCATAACTGGTTGGAAAATGATTCCCAGAGAGTAGTTATCAGTGATTCACAGTCAAACTGGAAGGGCATATTGAGTGGGGTCCTAAAGGGTTCAGTTCTGGGTCTGGGTCTGTTCAATAACTTCATTAACTATTTAGATAATGGCATAGAGCAGTGGTTCCCAACTTGTTCCGCCGCTTGTGCAGGGAAAGCCCCTGGTGAGCCGGGCTGGTTCGTTTACCTGCCATGTCCACAGGTTCAGCCGATTGAGGCTCCTAGTGGCCGTGGTTCGCTGCTCCAGGCCAATGGGAGCTAATGGAAGACGCGCAGGCTGAGGGATGTATTGGCTGCTGCTTCCAGCAGCTTCCATTGGCCTGGAGCAGCGAACTGTGGCCACTAGGACCTGCAATCTGCTGAACCTGTGTACGTGGCAGGTAAACAAACTGGCCCGGCCTGCCAGGGGCTTTCCCTGCACAAGCAACGGAACAAGTTTACGAACCACTGGCATAGAGTACACTTATATATTTTGCAGATTATACCAAGTTGGGAGGGGTTGCAAGTGTTTTGGAGGAGAGGATTAAAATTCAAAATGATTTGGACAAATTGGAGAAATGGTTTGAAGTAAATTGGATTAAACTCAAAAAGGATAAATGCAAAGTACTCCACTTATGAAAGAACAATCAGTTGCACACATACAAAATGGGAAATGACTGCCTAGGAAGGAGATCTGAGGAAAGGAATCTGGGGGCATAGTGGATCACAAGCAAAATATGAGTCATCAGAGTAACACTGCTGCAAAAAAGTGAACATCATTCTGGGATGTATAGCAGTAGTGTTGTAAGCAAGATACAAGAAGTAATTCTTTCACTTTACTCCACTCTGATTAGGCCTCAACTGGAGTATTGTGTCCATTTCTGGGTGTCACATTGCAGGAAAGATGTGAACAAATTGGAGAAAGTCTGGAGAAGAGCAACAAAAAATAATTAAAGGTCTAGAAAACATGACCTGTAAGGGAAGATTGAAAAAAAGATGGATTTGTTTAGTCTGGAGAAGAAAAGCCTGAGGGGGGACATGATAACAGTTTTCAAGTACATAAAAGGTTGTTAAAGGTGGAGGGAGACATTTTTTTCTCCTTAACCTCTGAAGATAGGACACAAAGCAATGGGCTTAAATTGTAGCAAGGGTGGTTTAGGTTGTACATTAGGAAAAAAAAATCCTAATTGTCAGGGTAGCTAAGTGTAACATTGACAGACCCCAGTTGCTGGCGGGTGGGATTGAAACTGAGATATCTACAGCTTAGTGCATGAGCCTCTACCACACAATCTGAAAGCCAACTGGCTGTTAGCTAAGGCTGTAGAGCAGACTCATTTTATCTCTGTCTTTAAGTGGTCCCAGTGACACTAGATGGGACAGAACACCACACCCAGAAGGTGTGTAGGTTACATTAGCACTGGAATAAATTGGCTAGTGAGGTTGTGGAACCTGTCAGGGATGGTCTAGATAAAATTTAATCCTGCCGTGAGTGCAGGGGACTGGACTAGATGACCTCTCGAGGTCCCTTCCAGTCTTATGGATTGTATGATTCTATGCTTAATACTGGGGGCCCTTGAGAACATACGGTTAAGTTTCTCGTAAAATGGACATGTGGCAGAAGCCCTCCTGGATTGTCTCTTGGAGTCATGGGCCTTCCTGTACTTGCATTTCAGCGGCTTCATTTTTTTTCCTGCGCTAAATAAGAGTACAGTGAATGCCTGATTATACCAGCTTGTTTGTAATGTCACTGCACAGGTGCATGTTAAATAGTCAGTTTTCAGAATGGAGAGAGGTAAATAGTGATGTCCATGAGGGGTCTGTAGTGAGATTAGTCTTATTCAATATATTCATAAATGATCTGGAAAAAAGGAGTAAACAGTGAAGTGGCACAATTTGCAGATGATTCAAAATTATTCAAGATAGTTAAGTCAGGCAGATTGCAAAGAGCTACAAAGGGATCTCTCAAAACTAAGTGACTGGGCAATAAAATGGCAGATGAATTAATATTGTTAAATGCAAAATAATGCAATTGGAAAACATAATGCCAACAATACATATAAAATGATGAGGTCTAAATTGGCTGTTACCACTCAAGAAAGGGACCTTGGAGTCATTGTGGATAGATCCCTGAAAACATCCGCTCAATATTCAGTAGCAGTCAAAAAAGTGAACAGAATTTTGGGCACAATTGAGAAAGAGATAGATAATAAAACAGAAAATAGCATATTGCTTCTATATAAATCCATGGCACACCATGTCTTGAATACTGCATGCAGATATGGTCATCCCATCTCAAAAAATATATATTTAATTTGGAAAAGGTTCAGAAAAGGCAATGAAAATGATTAGGGGTATGGAATGGCTGCCATATGAAGAGAGATTAATAAAACTGTGACTTTTCAGCGTGGAAAAGAGATGACTAAGAGGGGATATAATAGAGGTCTATAAAATCATGACTGGTGTAGAGAAAGTAAATAAGGAAGTGTTATTTACTCCTTCTCATAAAACAAGAACTAGGAGTCACCAAATGAAATTCATAGGAACCAGGTTTAAAACAAATAAAAGTAAATATTGTTTCACACAATGCACGTTCAACCTGTGGAACTCCTTGCCAGATAATGTTGTGAAGGCCAAGACTATAACAGGGTTCAAAAAAGAACTAAGTACATTCATGGAGGATAGGTCCATCAATGACTATTAGCCAGGATGGGCAGATATGGTGTCCCTACCCTCTGTTTGGCAGAAGCTGGGAATGGGCGACAGGGGATGGATCACTTGATGATTACCTGTTCTGTTCATTCCCTCTGGGGCACCTGGGATTGGCCACCCTCAGAAGACAGGATATTGGACCAGATGGACCTTTGGTCTGATCTAGTAGGGTCTTTCATATGTTTTTATGTTCCTGCTACTCTGGCCAAAATTATGCAGGATGCTGCATTCAATCCAGGTAATTATTAAAACTCTGGTATGTTCTAGCTAACTGCTCTTGAAGCTGTAGCCATTGTCACATGTAGTAGTGAATTTTACACACTGAAGCAGAATTCAGGTGAGAAGTGGTCAGTGAAGTGCACTATGACCACTTCAAAGAGAGGGAAAGGGACTTTAATAGATTGTATCAGAGCCAGAAAGAAATGAGTACAATGCATTGTAGGAATGGGAGTGGAGGACTTTTGAAGCTTGAGACCTACTACCTGACCCTCATCCCATTCACATTGTAAAGTGGACTGGGTATAAGGTCATGCCACAGCTAATTCATGCACTTATCCACATCCCTCAGGTGAGCTAGCTAACTTGGCATCTATACACCTTGAGACACACTTCACCTGTTTCAGTGTGGACAATAGGGAAGTTGTGGCACAACAGCACGTCTGGACATGTGTAGAGTCTGTAGTATAGACATACCATTAGTCTGCTCTGGTTTACATTGGGGACTAGCCTGGCACTGGATGAACTGGGGGAATGAAAGAAGGTTTAAACTAACTGTTCCTTGTTCTTTTTCTGAGTTGTGCCAAGTCAGCTCATACGATCAGTGTAAATCTGTATGATTTAATAATATTTATGTACAGTTTAAGTTGTCTTTTTAAAAAATGTTCATATATTTTCCTTCTTATGCTATTTATTGACCAAACTGTTTAAGGTTAAATCTTGGCAGTAACACAGTGTAGAGAGCAGCAAATACTTGCATATTCTATCAGGTGTAAACATTGCAAGAGAAATATTGCTGTCACAGGACAGGATAACATATGGCTGGATGATTCACTGTGAGGTGCTTGGTACTGTACATTTTCTGTGGAGCAATTTACACATATATTTGCCAGCATCTTGCACTTGTTCCTATGATTGCAAAAATGCTTGCTATTTTTCATGGCAAAGTTTTTCACAGTGATGCTTTTTCATGGTGGTTTCCTACCCCTGTAATCACATATTCTGAGACAGATTTGTGTGGCTGATGTCCCAACCCAAATGTATGTATTGAAACACTATTGTCTGCAGCAGTAGCATATTAGAGCTGGTCAAATTCCCACAGAAAAATATAGTTTCATCTATACTAATTTTTTACAAGAAAATGTCAGTTCAATTACAAATTTTAAGTTTTCACATGGAAAATATTGAAACCAATGTTTTCATTTCAAATCAAAATTTGGAAAAAAGAAAACTCCAAAACAACAACTTAAGATTGTTTCAATTAGTGTTTTTGTTTTTAAAAAAATGACATAGTTGAAATGCGGCTTTTGGGGAAAAACTCATTTCAAATTAATTTGAAACTTCCTGTGGAAAACAAAGCAAACAAATAAAAAAAATCCCTGAAAAAATGATAAATAATTATTACTGGTTTGAATATTTTTGTGGTGGAAAATGTTGGTTTTTCTGACCAGCTCTATAAAACATATTTATACCTACAATACAAAGGTACTCTGAGCCACATTCTCAACTGATTAGATTTAATAGAGTTATGCCAATTTGCTCAAGCTATGGATCTATCCCTAAAAGACACAACAGGATTTAGACCTTTGTAAATATATTGGAACGAAATCAGTCTGATGTAACTCATTATTTATATGGGACAATATGTGTATTTGTATACAATATCTGTTTGTTTGTATATAATATGTCCGTGTGTGTGTGTGGGTGTGGGTGTGTGTGTGTATACTATTGTCAAGGTATTTTTCCCCCAGTTTGAACTTTAGCGTCCAAAAGTGAGGACCTGCATGGACACTTCTACGCTTAATTTCCAGCTTAGATCTGATAGCGCCGCCACCAGCCAAAATATAGTGTTTGGCACACTCTCTGTTCCCTCAAAACCTTCCCTGGTGAACCCAAGATCCAAACCTCTTGGGTCTTAAAACAAGGAGAAATAAACCATCTCCCCTCCTTTCCTCCTCCCAGACTTTCCCTTCCCTGGGCTACCCTGAGAGGCTCCACTTATCCAAACTCCTTGGATCTTAAAACAGAGAAAAATTAACCTTCCCCTCCTTCTTTTCCCCCCACCAATCCTGGTGAGTTCAGACCCAATCCCCTTGGGTCTTAAACAAGGGGGGAAAAATCAATCAGTTTCTTAAAAAAAGAAAGCTTTTAATTAGAGAAAGAAAAAGTAAAAATTATTTCTGTAAAATTAGGATGGAAAATGTTTACAAGGTAGTCAGATTTATATAACCTAGAGGGACTCCCTCCCCCATAGCCTGATATTCCAAGTTACAGCAAACAGAGCTAAAACTCCTTCCAGCAAAATACACATTTGCAAGTTAAGAAAACAAACATAAGACTAATCCTCTTTTCTATCTAGTACTTACTATTTTGAACATGAGAGACTGTTTCAGAAAGATTGGAGAAACCTGGTTGCACGTCTGGTCCCTCTTAGCCCCAAGAGCGAACAACGAACAAAACAAACAGCACAAACAAAGACTTCCCTCCACCAAGATTTGAAAGTATCTTATTCCCCCCATTGGTCCTCTGATCAGATGTCAGCCAGATTTAAAGAGCTTCTTAACCCTTTACAGGTAAGAGAGACATTAATCCTTAACCATCTGTTTATGACAACTATATATACACTATATAAATAGTGTGTGTGTGTATTATGCATATATATATATGTCTATGTGGTAACTAACAAAAGCATGAGACTGTTAAATATATAATGATGCTCATGTCACATTTAAGTTGGAGATTATGAACACATAGGAAATTAAAGATATGATTCTTAGAGCAACTCAGTTTGTCCATATTGCACATAAAATTGCATCTATTTACATAAGATGAAGGCAATGGAGAATTAGTCCTGCAGTGTTTTGCCTTTGACTTCAGTAGGATCAGGATTCAACTCCGAATCCATGTCCATGTTTCTATAACATAATTGAACAGATACCACGTAGCTAAATTATAACCTCATTTTGCAATGGAATAACATTAATTTACAAGTTACTGTACATAACAATATATACCATTCTTATCTTAGCTTATTAATTTAAAACAAGGATTGTAGTGCCCATTAGCCATCAGTATGATAACCATATCATTTTAGAATGGTAACTGTGTTAGTCTGCATCAGCAAAAACAAGGAGTACTTGTGGCACCTTAGAGACTAGCACATTTATTTGGGCATAATCTTTTGTGGGCTAGAACCCACTTCATCAGATGCATGAATTCTAACGAGACAATTGAATTGAATTGTCTTTAACTTAATTGTCTCATTAGAATTTGTAAGGCAACTCCCATCTTTTCATGTACTATGTGTATATAAGATTACATAAATAATCTTCTTACTGTATTTTCCACTCCACGCATCTGATGAAGCGGGTTCTATCCCACAAAAGATTATGCCCAAATACATATGTTAGTCTCTAAGGTGCCACAAGTACTCCTCCTTGTTTTTGCTCATAGCATTTTAGGCACATATAATAAACCACCTATTTGTTTAACAAAAAGAGCAAGAACCAGGATATGTAATTGTAGCACTAATTAAATTAAAATATTTTAGGTATTGTAGTAGAAGGGATGAAAATGTGGCACAAACATGTTAGTCTTGTAGAAACAAATGAAAAACAAAATGTAGAACAGTGATTTAGCTGCTTCTTTCACTTGAAATAAACTCTAGTCTAAATAATTCTATAAGACTACCAAACAAACAAAATGGTTTAGAAGCATTGACTGGATGGACTTATGCAGCAGCATTTCCTCTTTAAACTAATCCATTTAGAAACAAAATAGATAACTTGTAAGACAGGATTTGTTATTCATACTTCACAAAAGATATCATGCTAGCACAAAATGAAATCAGAACCAAATACTAATTATTCCATTCCCATGGCAAAGAACCGTTATTTAGAGCTAAGCTTGTAAAGGACAATTGAAAAGGCTTTATGAGAAGACACTTACCTTACTAGTTTCAGGTAGTTTTCCTTTTCACTGAAAAATAACAATTAATGGGCAATGTCACAGTTACAGAAAAAAATTGTTCCAACACTATGTGTAATCTTTATTGTTTCATTATGGACAATAGTCAGCCCTGATGCTACACAAGTGCACATTATGGGAGGATGCAAGATGCAGAAACAGGCCCCAAATCTCCACAATGTTCTAGCTGAACTTGGATATACTGCAAGGTGGTGTCTGCAGAAAATCAATTCTAGCCCTTTGGTCTTCAGCCCTCAGTATATGGGTCCTGCTCTAACTTCTGCTGCTGGCATAAACTCCTTCTTGATGCACATCTCCAAGTGTTCCCATTAGAGTCAGGCGGCTCTGTGCTGTGCTTTACCCAGAGCTGGACATAACAGGCATAATCACAATCAGTATTTGGCTACAGAGATTATCATAATTAAATCTTTATAATTTCATTTGCAAGTAGTTAACATTACCACAGTATTCATTCCTACTGTGAATACCTATTCCGTACAATTATGCAAAAGATAGGCTGTTTTGGATTGAAATGATTTTCATGAGGACTCTTGTGTGAGAGTAATGAGCACTAGAAGCTGGAGCTGGGCAGGAACTAGATTTTCCCTTCTGCAGTCAATGCTGCAATTTGGAAATTTTCCATGAAATGAAATTTAGGGGAGAAGGGGAGTTTCACGTTGTATATTCTCTTTTATAATATAAAATTCTTAAAAATGGAAACAAAATGTTATTTCAAAATGGAAAATTAAAACACTCCATTCTAAAAAGGTCAAAATGGAACAATTCAACCTTATCACACAGCTCTATTTCTTTAAATGAAATTTTGTCAATACTGACATGCTTCTGCAAAATCTTTAGCGTCTGACAAACCAACATTTTCTGATGGAAAAATGTTCTGTTGGAAAATTTCTGACCAACCAGCTGTAGTAGAAATTTTCCTTTGCTATTGAGTCTTTGGCTACAACTCTGGGAAGATAATACTGTTGTTATGAGCATAGTTGCCAACTTTCACATGGTAAATAAGTACCCCGACTTTCACAGTAAGCCAAAAATCAAGCTAATCCCATTTCAAAACAAGGCCAAAACAAGCCAATCCCTAAGAACCTCAACACTTTATGTGACTAGATCCCTCTAGCATGCAGTCTGGGACTGTGGTGGGCCCACTATGGACCCCTGATTCTCTCCTCGCCTTGTCCCCTTTTGGTCCCTTTCCCCTGCTTGGCCCCCCTTACCTCTGCTAGCTGGGAGCTAATTAGAAGAAGAAGAAGAAGAAGTAACAAGCTGCAAGAAGAACAAGCTACAAGCCAAACAAGCAACAAGTTACAAGCCAGAAACTAGTCAACAAGCAACTCACAAGCCAATTAAGCCAAAAACAAGCTAAATTTCTGCATTTTTTCATGGGTTTGGCATGTCTGACTATGAGATTGGTGTGGAGATTGAAACATAATCAGTTGGAATTCCCAAGAGCAGGTATGATATAGTTGAGATTCTTGGGTCTTGTCAGACTTCTAAGCGGTAGCTGAATTAATATATATGTTTTTTTAAATATGAGAACTTCTATATATAGAATGGAACTTTTCTAAACACACACAATGAAAGGGATTTTCACCTTCAGCTTCTTCAGTGAGACAAACAATCCATTTCTGAGCCTATACTTAACTTTGCACTTTGCATTTAAATTAGAATTCAATTAGAATTTCAGTTAGTTTCATGTGGTGCAACAGGATCAGAAAGGTGACATAACAGGTCAGCTGAGGGGGATTTCTTCACTGATCCTTGGCTCCTGTAATGGCCCCATAAGCAGAATGTGCTATGTGATATGTCGAGTATTTGTTAAAAAACATTTCTTTTGGATCAGATGCTAATATTAATGTAGAAAGATTATTTTTGAATGTAGAAAGTTAGCAAGTGATCCAAATCTATTATTGCATTTGGAAGTGTTGTGAAGGATAAAATATGCATGCTATTCACAGACTGGTAGTACATCCATTTCAAGTTTTTGAATTACTTTCAAGTACTTTAAATTGGCACAGCTTCTCACTTGAATAATATATATCCCTAGCCCAAGAAATAAACAAATTAAACTAAATAAAAACCCATCTTACCTTATGTTATTCCATCCAAGAGATTTGCTCTGCTGTACTTTGGAGCTACTCAACATATGCTGTGGCAATGAAGCAATGTTACCGTATCTAGTACCTTGTTAGATCAACATGGTTCTAAAAATCTGATACCAGCAACGGATACCATAGAGTAGAGTAGAATAAAATCTACTGTAGAGTAAAATAAAATCGAAAATATTTAAAAGAATATCTAAGGGGTGTGTGATTTCCTTGTCACATTGTTACAAATAGAATAAGAACATTAATATTTAAAGTCTTAAACTGCTTATAATAAATATTAACATATTGACTCCAATCTACTGGTGTGGGCAAGCTGTGATCATCGGATAGGAACTCAGGCACAGTATGTGGAAAAAGTAGCTTTATGTCATTTATTTTCACAATTCTGTGACCAGTTCATTTTTAACAAGCATCAATTATTATTAAAAATATTTCCCCCATAAATGGACTGGCATAGTCCACATAAAACCTTGCCCAGGGTCACTGAGGCCTCTCCCCTGGGTGCAAAGAACTGTTGATAGAGCATGGCAACTTGACTGACAAATCACACATTGTCACATAACAATCTCGATTTCCCAGTCCATTCCCAGCCACCACATATAACTGTGTGTGATCCCATTCCTGCATACAATGCTAAGATGTGCTCCATGTACCAACTTTAGCACCACTGGTCTACTTCAGGGAGGCACGGTCACTTGGGATTCTAATAATAAGCACCCATCCTGGACTCCTGAATATTCCTTTCAGGAGAAATAAGGGTGAGGTCTGTCCTTAATCTCACTATCCAGCCATCTGTATTCTCAGCACTCAAGACAATAATGGGTTTCTCTCTCTTTTATTTGAAAAATGGACAGTAGCTCAATAAGGAGGTACTTGGGTGTTCTCACTCAAATTCCACTGTAATCAGGATATCATCAGGATATACACAGACATGTGGAATATTTTGGAATAAAATTGTCCATCATTCTTTGAAAAATACCTAGAGTCGATGACTCTCTGTCAAGGTATTTTCCCACTTTGAACTTTAGCATCCAAAAAGTGGGGACCTGCATGTACCCTTCTAAGCTTAATTCGTAGCTTAGATCTGATAGCGCTGCCACCAACCAGAAATTCCAGTGTCTGGTACACTCGCTGTCCCCCCAAAACCTTCCCTGGGGGACCCAGGACCCAAACCCCCTGAGTCTTAAAACAAGGAGAAATAAACCATTCCCTCTCCTTCCCCCTCCCAGGCTTTCCCTTCCATGGGTTACCCTGAGAGGCTACACTGATCCAAACTCCTTGGATCTTAAAACAGAGAGGAATTAACCTTCCCCCCGCCTCCTTTCCCCCAGCCAATCCTCTGGTGAGTTTAGACCCAATCCCCTTGGGTCTTAAACAAGGAAAAAAATCAATCAAGTTCTTAAAAAAGAAAGCTTTTAATTAAAGAAAGAAAAAGTAAAAATTATCTCTGTAAAACCAAGATGGAAAATGTTCACAGGGTCTTCAGCTTATATAGACTAGAGGGACTCCCTCCCCCTTAGCCTAAGATACAAGTACAGCAAAGGGAGATAAAAATACTTCCAGCAAAATACACATTTGCAAGTTAAGAAAACAAACATAAGACTAATCCCCTTTTCTAGCTAATACTTACTATTTTGAACATGAGAGATCTTTTCAGAAAGATTGGAGAAAGACCTGGTTGCACGTCTGGCCCCTCTTAGCCCCAAGAGCAAACAACCAACAAAACAAACAGCACAAACAAAGACTTCCCTCCACCGAGATTTGAAAGTACCTTGTCCCCCAATTGGTCCTCTGGTCAGGTGTCAGCCAGGTTCACAGAGTTTCTTAACCCTTTACAGGTAAAAGAGACATTAACCCTTAACTATCTGTTTATGACACTCTCCAAATGGAAGGCAGTTGTAACAAAATAACATTTAGGAAGTATTGATTGTTTCTAAGGGTGTAGATTTATTGTGCAGAGGTTTTGGTGGTACACATGACTTAAATCTTTTTTTGTTAAAGTTTCCGCCCCCCTCCTCCTCCCCAGATAAGGTAGCGTACAAGTGGTCAATCCTGGGGAGCGGATATATAGCCGCCTTGGCCACATGGTTAACCATGAACTTGTACCCCCATATATCCTCATCTCCTATCTGATTTCAATACTGGGACAATAGAAGGAGCCCAGTCTGGGAACTGGAGAGGCTCAATAACACTGGCTGCCTGTAACTGGTCCAGTTTTTGGTTTAATTTATGGCACATGGCAGTGGACTAGGCTTGAAAAAATGTGGTTCAGCAGCTGAATCCACATAAATTCTGCCAGTGGTCTCTTTCTGAGTAACAAGAGTCTCCCTGAACAACTCTGTATGTTCTTCAATAAGTTATTTTATGCTTAATCATAGAATTATAGAATTGTAGGACTGGAAGGGACCATCCATGTCTAACCTGCTCTTAAAAATTTCCAATGACAAAGATTCCACAACCTCACTTGACAGTTTATTCCAGTGCAAAACTACCCTAACAGGAAGTTTTTTCCTAATGTCCACCCTAAACAACCCTTGCTGCAATTTAAGCCCATTGCTTCTTGCCCTATCCTCAGAGGTTAAAGAGAACAATTTACCTCCCTCCTCCTTGTAACAACTTTTTATGCACTCTGCTTAAAAACTGTTATCATGTCCCCCCGTCAGTCTTCTCTTCTCCAGACTAAACAAACCCATTTTGTATAGTCTTCCCTCACAGGTCATGTTTTCTAGACCTTTAATCAGAAAGGAGAGTTCAGTTTGTCTAAATTTGCATTTGGATTTATTGAGCTTGAGGCCTGCTTTGCTGATACAGGTTAGTACAGACTGCAGGTCTGAGGGTTTGGCCTGAGGTTATGGCGGAAATGTTTACAGTGCACTTTATCTGTTCTGGAATATGTGCAGTAGTGATTTTGTCCACACTCAGCACAGTAACATCTGGTATTGTAACTGCATGCACCCGTTGATTGAACTGGCTACTGCGACATACTTTAGCAAAATGCCTAATCTTTTTGCAATGATTGCACTGAGCTACTTTTGCTGGACATCCTGTGTAGCTTGCAAGTTATTGTGGGGATCCTCAGCGAAAGCATGCTTTTACTGTATTTTGAATTTGCTGATTCAGTAGCTTTTCATTAGTTTTTCTTTTGCAATTGTGAACTTGCAATAGTGAACTTTTCTGCAAAGGATTCACAGCCTGGACTGTGCTTTCTGTATCTCTGCTCATAATTTTGGATTCAGCTGTAGCTGACTCAATCTAAGTAGCAATGGTTATTACTTTTTCTCGTGTAAGTTGTGGTTCTAGAAATAAGCATTCTCTTACATGAAGCATGGTTATTTTCTCAATGAGCTGGTTTCTAATCATCTCATCTGCCATATTCCCAAAGTCACAAGTTACAATCAGACTTATCAGGGAAGCAATATACTGAATTATAGTCTCCCCTGGTTTCTGCTTACGCTGGCGAAATCTGTAGTGATTAGCTACTACATTCACTTTTGGTACAAAAAAGTTCTTTAATGCAAAAAGTACTTGTGGAACCTTAGAGACTATAGCCACTTCAATGGCTGTAGCACACGAAAGCTTATGCTCAAATCAATGTTGTGGTCTCTAAGGTGCCACAAGTACACCTGTTCTTTTTGTGGGTACAGACTAACAGGGCTGCTACTCTGAAACCTTCTTTAATGCAGTGAGTGCAGTATTGTATTTATCATTTGTAAGGGGAAAAGTGTAAAATATTCGCTGCCCTTCTGCTCCAAGGCGGTGGATTAGCAGAGTACACTTTCTTACTTCAGAAAACTCTGTAGCACTGATTGCAAGCAGATAAGTCTCAAACATATGGATCCAGACAGTAAAAGCAATTGGAAGGTCACCTGGGCTTTGCAGAAAGGGTGCTGGTGGGTTCAGAGGCAGACAATCCATCCTCATCACCAAAATGTCGTATCAACCAAGCAAGGTATTAACAAACTTCACAATAACAATACAGGTCTGTCGCATCTTACGTGCATTTAACATGCATGATTTTAGTTTTACGTGGTTGGTAAAAACAAAAAAAAAGAGAAAAATAACAATTTAAATACTGTTTCTGTAGTGCGGGCGATTCTGCCAGCCATTCAACTCAATGTAATTTTGACTATACAAGGTTTTCGTTTTATGCGCTAACCACGGAACGGTATCCCCACATAAGATGAGACAGACCTGTATAATCACACCATTTTCAATTATTTTGGGTAATTTATTTTAAAATAATTACCCAAAATATTTGAAAATGGTGTGATTATAATGTGTTATTCTGACAAATAAAATATGCAGAATTTTGAAGAATTTTAAAATATTGTGCACAATTTTTTTAATTTTTTGGTTTAGAATTTTCAATTTTTTTGGGACAGCATTCCCTCAGGAGTAACAGATGCTCAGTAAAATGGTGTGTTTCATGTTATCATCCTGTATATCATCTGCAATGAACTTCTGAGAGAGTCTGCCTGAGTACTGAATCCAGTTCTGCTCTTCAATATACTATTTCAGTTTTCTATATGCAGCCATTTTTCTTTGCAATAAATGAAGGTTGTCACTTACTCACAGAGCTTGTAGAACATTCTGATTGTTGTTTTCAGTTTATCCTCATCCCCAATGTGGCATATGGAGACCTCAAATGGATTTAAGCTAAAAAAGGAGATCTTTTTATTCTGGCACAGTTTCACATAGACAGCCAAATAAGCCTCCATCTTGGAAAAAAATTCCTCACACACAACTCTTCTCAACCCTCAATAGCATGCTTAGTGCAGTCTTAGGACTTCTAACAGAAAACAGCTATTCTCACACAGATGGCAATAAAAATAAAAAAAATACTTAAAACATTACACCTAGTTATGGTAAGATGTGTTGCACATTCAAAATTGCATGACCCTTCTAACTGTCTACTTTAAAGAGTAACCTTATACAATACACCAAGAGATTTTCTTCTACATATCCAATTCCAGAGAAGTCTGAAATGGAAAACTGTAACTCATATGTATTTACAGATTTTAGATTGCCCATTAGTAATCATAGAATATCAGGGTTGGAAGGTACATTAGGAGGTCATCTAGTCCAACCCCCTGCTCAAAGCAGGACAAATCCCCCACTAAATAAAGCAAAATAAGAGCACTCAGGATGTTCTTGTTGAGTATTAGCTGCAGCAATATCTTACTTGAAATTGGCACTGCTATATGAGATATGCTAGTTAACTAGCCCAATGTATTTTTTGTTTTTTTGATTTTTTGGCTCCACAAAATATAGCAGGTATTTCAATACTTCCATAATGTCATATTTCATAAAATATCATTTGTATTCAGTCCATTCAGAAGGGCAAATTCATTTAAATATACTCAACCTTCAGACCTGACAAATCTGAGTTTTAGAGCTGCACAGTCTTTCATGCTGCTGGCACCAGAAATATTCTTATTTCATTCAGCTAGCATAGTGTGGAAACATGGCTCGGTTCAGCACTGAAAAGATATAACATCTGTCCAATTATGATATTCCCTGACCCTTTCCTCAAATCACAGACTCAGGCACAGCTTCCTAAAATACTGTCCTGTATTACTATTCTGTCCAGTCAGTACCAATAACCAGACCTATCAAACACAAGCTAACATTCTAAATATAAACTCAAAAATTAAACATTCATTTTTCAATATTCTTTTCAAGTTGTGCCACACAGGTGCATTTTCTTCCTTTTAACATTTTGCACATGAAAGAGTAAAGTGCCAAGTGGCTATAAAAAACATGCCTCCTCTTATATTTTTGGTATGATGTACTTCAAACCTTACAATTTTGCAATCCTGAAACTATAGCAATAGTTTACTAATTACATAATTACTCCTCTTTGCAGAAGTTCAACCCCTTTTACTGAAGAATGCAAAAAGATAAGTCAGACTATAACATGGGTCTTTTATAACAAAGTCTTGATTTTTAAAAAATTAAAATCCACATGACTGAGGTATTGAAACTCAATTGGAATTAAATGATAAAATGTATAATGACTTAGCTTTCATGCTGTATTTTTACTTTTGTAGTATTTTTAATGTGTGAAGTTTCTATATATGGATATAACTTTATGCACACATGCACATACATGTTTAAGTGGGCCCCTAGGGAGTGGGGGAAACTTAGTAAGAGATATAGCATGTTCTTGAAGCATGGCCTGTGTTTTTGACCCGAACCAAAGTCCACTGGAGTCAATAAAAAGACACCTACTGCTTTCAATAGGCTTTGGATCATCTCCTTTGTTTTTCCTTTACCAGAACACCGGCTAAATCAATGAGAAGGAAAAACACAAAAAACCCAGAGATGGTTTTCTACAGAAGTGTAGTCTAGCAATCTGAGCACATAAGTAAGAGTTGGAGATTCTTGAGTTACTATCCCCCAACACAGAATCCTCTTATTACTTTCAGCAAGTGACTTAACCTCTCTGCTTCAGGTACCCCATCTGTAAAATGAGGACAAGCTTTACCTACTTTAAGGTATGTATGGCTTACTTAATTAACTAGTTAGTTTGTAAAGGGATTTGGAAAGGCCCTAAACATAAATTTCAATGAATAGTATCTCTTCAGGGCAGAGACCATATTGTATTTTCTGTTTATACTACTTATACAGCACAGAACCTAACACTTGGTGGTCACTCTTAGAAACAAATAGGAATGAAATCACTGGGCCCAGGTCCTACAAAGACTTGTGCAAACTTTACAGGCCGGGAGTAGTTCCACTGAATCAACAATCAGGACTGGAGTCCTAGATAATATTTTCCCAAGAATGGATTCCTATAGCTCCCCTTCACCCTTTGGGAGATCAAATGTGTTTATTTTTGTTTTTTATTTTGCTTTGTGTCATATGAGAAGACTTTTCTAACTTTTATTCAGTGGTGGTTTGGCAATAAGCTAAATTAAAAGGTTTATCAGGCTACATTGTTTTTGGAGATCAACTCTGATAACAGTGGAATTCCATCAACAACTTGCACATCACTAAAGTATGCAGTGAATTGTACACAAGAGTAACTCTTTCCTTCATCTGAAACCTGCTGGTTCAATAATTTCACAGGAAAGAGCTGGAGCAAGGGATAGGAATAGGCTAAGATAAAATAAAGCATGCAACAGAGGCAGAGATGCTAATAGGAAGAGGTAGGTGTGAATATGTGCTGGGGGCCAGATTAGAGCAGATGTCACCAGCAGTTGGGAGAAGTGGAAAGGAGGTGCAGGGAAAGTTCAGTAACTCCCATTTCTTAGGTAGGTCTGAGTGAGCTATTTAAACATATCAGATCAGATGAGTGTATAAGAAAAAACTCTCCCTTTTCTATTATATTTACATAATGTCAAATTGTGTTTAGGTGCAAGAGATGCAAGTGAAATGGACTGCTTCATTCATACACAAACTTAGCCTAGCAAAATTGTCATGAGAATTTACAAAATTACAAAATCTACTAAACCACCTTCAAATGACAATGCTGAAAAAATAACAATGTCTTTAAAAACCTTGCAAGTGGACAAGGAGAATTACACACCTGTGGTTCTGGAATTATTTTTCTCCTTACTGGCTACAGCTGACAGATCAGTCTTAGATCAATCTTGAGAACATCACAACTTGTTCAATGGTTGTAAAGGGTGACAGAGATGCATTCCTAAAATGTTATGTATCTTGAGAAACTTCAGTTACACAGTTCTGAGCACAGGTCGGATATTTTGACCCCAGCAATCTCCTAAAGGATACAAATAGAAAAAGATAGCTCTCTTCTGCTTAGACTCTTTTAGCATGATCTCCTCACTCTCATCTTCTATAATTTAATTAATTCATTAACATAGGATAAATACTTAGTGGTAAGATAAAGAATTTATTTTGAAGAATACAATACCAGTACCAGGAATTGTGCCACATTCACGTGTCAGGAGAAAAGATGCTCTATAGACTAGGCTGGCAATGCAATGCTACCTTACAGATTGTTTTACAATACAGTACATGAATAACTGAAGAAATGACAAATCCATCCTTGGGAACTATTAATACACACATGTACAAATCAGCAAAGTGAGAAACTGTGGCTGAATTCTTATCAATCCCCCCTCCACACACACACACACACACATAGATCAAGTTCCCATGGAAAGAGCAGGCATCAGGCAGAGTTAATTACTAGCTTTCTGTTGTTTAGCAAATTTTAAAGTAAAATTCCTAAGATTTCCCTTGAACAAGAAAGAGGCATACATGAACACTTACATCTTGATGCTCTCTACAAATTACAAGCCAATGTAGGTGCATGGTTTCTAACAAATCATTTGATTTGACTTAGTCTATCATTTCCTTCATTACCAAGGATGAAAAGTGTGGGTTACAGGAAACTTGGGGTGAAAAAAGGGATTGATAGAAGCCTGTCTTCTAGGTTTTAGAGTTTTGGGATTAAGATATTCTCTCGTACCGACAATGTGTCTCTTAGGAGGCTACTACTTGCCTGAGTGGCAGCAAACTTTATAGCAGTTCTTGAGGGATTTAGCAACATCAACCTTAATTACCAAATATATTAAAGCCATACTGGGAAATAGAAGGGCTTGGAGGGGAGAATCCCAAAAGTAAAGATCACTATGCACAAATTTAATTGATTTATGTTACCTGAAGATACCAAATAATTTGGAAATCCTGCATCTGATAAAATTGAAGAGTGGTTTGAATAGTATGAGGTAGGCATGCAAGAAACAAAGATTTTTTTAAAAAATAAATAAATTAAAATTGTAATGGATGTAAAATTAACAGACAGAAACTTTGATTAACCCCTGTAATTTGACCTATGAAACTCCTTTTCATTTCACAAATTTTCTGTTCTGTTTCTTAGAGGGTGGATTATAACTCATGTGACTCTGAGAGCAATTTCAAGGCTCGATCCTTTGAAATTCATAGTCCCAATGTCATACAAAATTCTAAAACAGGAAGCTAAATAAACAATAATCAGTGGAAAGGTTGCAAATTTTTGGTATAGAAAAAAATTGGAAAGTGGATTATGGCACTGACTGCTCCTTTCTCTTGGAAATCCTCTTACTGTATCCAAGATAGACATTTCAACTACATACTTCCTTGCCACTCTGCATCAGACATTAAACAAGGAGCAGCTAATAGAAACATGGAACCTTGCCCGTTAGTCCTTTGAACATAAGGCCATACTAGGTGAGACCAAAGGTTCATCTAGCCCAGTATACTGTCTGCCAACAGTGGCCAATGCCAGATGCCCCAGATGGGATGAACAGACCAGGTAATCATCAAGTAATAATCAAGTGATGTTTTTAGAGAATTAGCCGTGATGACTCGAAGATCTTTCTTAAATGGTAACAGATAATTTAGATCCCATCATTTTCTATGAACATTTGGGATTATGTTTTCCAATATGCATTACTTTGTATTTATCAACATTGAAGTTCATCTGCCATTTTGTTCTCTCATCACCCAATTTTGTGAGATCCCTTTGTAACTCTTTGCAGTCAGCTTTGGACTTAATCATCTTGAGTAACTTTGTTTGTATTGTCTATCAGTTTTGTCACCTCGCTGTTTATCCCTTTCTCCAGATCATTTATGAACATGTTGAACAGCACTGGTCCCAGTACAGATCCCAAGGGGACAGTGCTGTTCACCTCTCTTCAATCTGAAAATTTATAATTTATTCATAGCCTTTGTTTACTGTCTTTCAACCAGTTACTGATCCATGATAGGACCTCCCATGTTATCACATGACACCTTATTTTGCTTAAAAGCCTTTTGTAAGCCTTGTCAAAGGCTTTTTGAAGTACACTATCTCCATTAGATCACTCTTGTCCACATGTTGCTGACCTCCCTACCCCTCAAAGAATAGTTGAGACATGATTTCCCTTTACAAAATCCTTGTTGCCATTTCCTCAACAAATCATGTTCATCTATGTATCTGATAAATCTGTTCTTTATTATCATTTCAACCAACTTTGCATGCTACGGAAGTCAGGCTTACCAGCCTGTAATTGCTTGGATCACCTCTGCTGACTTTTTTAAAAAAATGGAATCACATTAGCTATCCTCCAGTCATCTGGAGGCTGATTTAAGCAATAGGTTAGGTACCATAGTTAGTAGTTCTGCAATTTCATATTTGAGTTCCTTCAGAACTGTTGGGTGAACACCATCTGCTCTTGGTGGTTTATTACTATTTAATTTACCAATTTATTCCAAAAACTCCTGTACTGACATCTCAATCTGGGACAGTTCTTCAGATTCATCATCTAAAAAGAATGGCTCAGGTGTGGGAATCTCCCTTACATCCTCTGCAGTGAAGACTGATGAAAATAATTCATTTAGCTTCTCCACAGTGGCCTTGTGTTCCTTGAGTGCTCTTTAGCACCTTGATTATCCAGTGGTGCACTGATTGTTCGGCAAGCTTCCTTCTTTTGATAAACTTAAAATATTTTTTGCTGTGAGCTTTTGTGTCTTTTTCTAGTTGCTTTTCAAATTTTTTGGGGATCTGCCTAATTATTCTTTTACACTTTACTTGCCATAATTTATGCTTCTTTCTATTTTCCTCACTATGATTTTATTTCCAATTTTTAAGATGCTTTCTTGTCTCTAACAACTTCTTTTACTCTCTTGGTTTGCCACAGTGGAACTGTTTTGGTCCCTCTTACTATGTGTTTTTTTTGTTTGTGTTGTTTTTCTAATTTGGGTATACATATCGTTTCAGCCTCTATTATGGTGTTTTTTTAAAAAGGTTCCATACAGCTTGCAGGCATTTCACTCTTGCTACTGTACACTAGCTTCATCATTTTTGTGCAATTCCTCTTTCTGAAGCTAAATGCTGCTGTGGTGGGCTTCTTTGGTATTTTCCCTCCCATCAAGATGTTAAAAGTCCTTACTCTGGCACACCTTCCTATGACTTTAAGGATCCTGGCATCCACTTGTATTCCTGTGTTTCAATGTCCTTGATAGTCTTTCAGTAGCACTAATACTCTGGAGAAAAATTAAAATAACTAACAAAACTAACAAGATATACATGCCTCACTAAGAAACTATGATCTATGATTGTCACACAGTGATCTTCCTTTCACCTCCTTGTCTGCTTATGAGCATCACTAAATGTGTCACGATGAATGTAAGTCTATGTCTACACCACAATCACAGGATGTGACTGCATCTCAAATAGACATGCCTGAGCCAGCTATAATCTACCAAGCTCAAGTACGGAGCAGTGAAGCCATGGAGGCTCATGCTTCAGTACAGGCTAGCTGTTTATACAATTATCCAGGGTCTGGATGGGCTTTTAAATCCCACCCTGAAGTTCACATTGCTGCAGCTTCATTTGTCCAGTACCTGATCTAGCTAGATTAAAGCTAGAATAATCCGCCATGATTGCAGTATAGACAGACTATATTCTTTATTCTCTTTAGGGCAGAACAGACTCTTTCTTTGTTTCTGGTGTGCCAAGCACATTTAAAGGAGCACTCAAACAAAAATGCCAGTTCATCAAATATCTGTGAATAAGAACAGAATAGCTCAGCCCCTGAACACCCACACGCCATCTGAAACAGGATTCCTTTAGTCTCCCAAGATTTCCAAGAGCTTAGCTATATTACCAGGCCTCTTTGCCTCCTTTGATCTATGAAACATTTTGAACGGAATGGCTCTCAGTTCAATGATAGGAACTATTTCAGAAGCTCAGAATCCTCCCACTCCTGCAGGTATAAGTGCCACCTTTCGCACTCTCCCAGGGAAGTAAGCTTCTGAGCTTAGGTCTTGCAGTCAAATCTCCTGCATGGAATCATGAAGCACTTGTGCTGTACCACTAAAGTAACCCGAAACACAGGTTTAGGCTGCAGTACTTCAGAAATAATGTGATAAAATTTGGTTTTCTATAGCACATTTTATATTCTTGATATCAAAATTGCTTTACAGGTAGGACAATGTGAATAGCTAAGGTAGATATCTGAACCAAAATGAAAATGGGTTTCTGGCTCAACTCAGACATCTAAATATAAGCATAAGTCAGTTAACCACATATTCTGCACAAACCCAAATATCCATGAGAAGTGGGGGTTGATCTCATAGCAGTGAATTTGTACAAAACACTGTAGGCTGGATTTTTTTTTACCCATATTTGCCAAGCTCTGCAAGCTGTGTGCTATTAGATTTACAATGAAATTAATAATTTTGCCACAGTGGTACCCACAGCAAGGCCACACTTTGTAATTGAGAATTTATTCCCCTTTGCAACAAAGGGAAATCAACACTTTTGAGCAGGCTTAGTGGTGTATAGGTACAGATTTTGAAAAGTTGATGTAGGAAATTGTAAGAAAGATAAATAGACTAGAACACTCTAGATGCTGAGATGGAGCCAGATTCTCTACAATGGAGTAAATTCAGTGTCAGCTGTATTTCAGTTTCTTTAATTATGTAGGTTATTTATTTGATTTATAATATGCATCCATCCTAAGCTCTAGTTGTACAGGCATTACACATACAAACTAACTCCATGTCCTATTATAACAGACTCCTGCTCACAAAAAAAAAAAAGACTTCTCCCTTGACACCCTCCTTTTACTTGTACCCAACTTGCTATCCTGCAACTGCTGTTTACTGCTATCCTGCAATTGCAGCTCGGGCTATTTTTAATGTACTGGGTGTGAGGTGGGGGTAGGTGGTGTTTGTTTATTTTTGTAATATCTCCCTCTTTATAGGAATACCTCTAAATATAATTATTCAGGATAAAATCCTAAACCTATTGAAGTCAATGGGGGTTTTGTCTTAGACTTCAGTGGAGCCAGGATTTCATTCCCCTATATTTAGGGGAAGAAGCACAAAGATCTGTAATGCTCTTCCATCCAGATGGGGAGCTAGTGTTCCTTAGGTATTCCTTGAATTAGAGTGTGCAAGTCAAGTTTAGATATGGACTTCCTTCTGGTTTTTTTCATTGCCTTGGACTGAGGTAAATGTGAGTTTATGCTGATGTGTCCGGAAGGATATTAGGGTTTTTCTCTCTGCTTAATTGTAAAAGAGGTGCAAGAGGATACAGGTTTTCAAAGTGATTTGAAGTTCTTGGATTCATACATTCCAAGGCCAGAAGCAACCTCTGTGATAGTCTAGACTGACCTCTTGCAAACTGTTTCCAAAATCATTTGTTTTCAACTACAGCATACTTTTTCAAAAAAATCCAATTGATTTAAAAATTGCCACTGATGGAGAATCCACCATGACCCTTGGTAAATTGTCCAAGTTGTTAATTATCCTAATTGGTAAAAAAAGTATGCCTGATTTACAGTCTGAATTTGACTAGTTTCAGCTCCAGCCATTGGACTATGTTGTACCTTTTCTGTTAGACCCAAGAGCCCATTATTAAATGTAGGTATGTGTATAGCACATGTGGGTACTTATAGACTGTAATCAAGTGACCCCTCAACCTTCTTTTTATTACGCTAAGTAGATAAAAGCATGTTTTCTAATCCTTTAATCATTTTTGTAGCTCTTCTCTGAACCCTTTCCAATTTATCAACATCGTTCTTGAACTGTGGACATCAGAACTGGACATAGTATTCCAACAGCAATCACACCAGTGCCATATATTGAGCTAAAGAGACCTCTCTGCTCCTACTGGAGATTCCTCTGTTTATGCATCCCCAGATTGCATTAGCCCTTTTGGCCAAGATGTAATACTGGGAGATCATGATCACCTACTTATCAACCACTCATCACAAATCATTTTCAGAGTCACTGTCTCCCAGTGTATGTCTACACTACGGGATTATTCTGATTTTACAGAAACCGTTTTTTTAAAACAGATTGTATAAAGTCGAGTGCACACGTCCACACTAAGCACATTAATTCAGCGATGTGTGTCCATGTACCGAGGCTAGTGTTGATTTCCGGAGTGTTGCACTGTGAGTAGCTATCCCATAGCTATCCCATAGTTTCCGTAGTCTCCCCCGCCCATTGGAATTCTGGGTTGAGATCCCAGTGCCTGATGGGGCAAATAACGTTGTCGTGGGTGGTTCTGAGTACAGTCTCACCCCTCCCTCCATGCAAGTAGCAGACAACTGTTTCGCGCCTTTCTTTCTGAGTGAACTGTGCAGACACCATAACACGGCAAGCATGGACCCTGCTCAGCTCAAGACAGCAGTCATGGATGTTGTAAACACCTCGCACATTCTCATGCAGTCTGTGCTGAACCAGGGCTTGCAAAACCAGGCAAGGAGGAGGCTGCCACAGCAGCGCAGCGACGAGAGTGATGAGGACATGGACACAGAATTCTCTCAAAAAGCGAGCCCCTGAGCTTTGGAGATCATACTGGTAATGGGGCAGGTTCTAGCCATGGAACACCGATTTTGGGCCGTGGAAACAAGTACAGGCTGGTGGGACTTCATAGTGTTGCAGTGCTCCATGATTCCTAGTGTCTGCGAAACTTTTGCATGTGTAAGAGCACTTTCATGTAACTTTGTGACTTGCTTTCCCCTGCCCTGAAACGCCAGAATAACAAGATGACAGCAGCCCTCACAGTTGAGAAGCGAGTGGTGATAGCCCTCTGGAAGCTTGCAACGCCAGACAGCTATCGGTCAGTTGGGAATCAATTTGGAGTGGGCAAATCTGCTGTGGGGGCTGCTGTGATGCAAGTAGCCAAAGCAATCATTAAGCTGCTGCTACAAAAGGTTGTGACTCTGGGAAATGTGCAGGTGATAGTGGATGGCTTTGCTGAAATGGGATTCCCTAACTGGGGTGGGGCAATAGATGGAACCCATTTCCCTATCTTGGCACCAGAGCACCAGGGCACCCAGTACATAAACTGAAAGGGGTACTTTTCCATGGTGCTGCAAGCACTGGTGGATCACAATGGATGTTTCACCAACGTTCACGCGGGATGGCCGGGAAGGGTTCATGACACTCACGTCTTCAGGAACACTACTCTGTTTAAATGACTGCAGCAAGAGAATTACTTCCCAGACCAGAAATTAACAGTTGGGGATGTTGAAATGCCTGTTGTTATCCTGGGGGACCCAGCCTACCCCTTGATACCATGGCTCATGAAGCCATACACAGGCAGCCTGGACAGTAGTCAGGAGTTGTTCAACTACAGGCTGAGAAGTGCAGAATGGTGGTAGAATGTACATTTGGCCATTTAAAGGTGCGCTGATGCACATTACTGACTCACTGAGACCTCAGCCAAACCAATGTCCCTTTTGTTATTGCTGCTTGCTGTGTGCTCCACAATCTCTGTTAGAGTAAGAAGGAGACCTTTATGGTGGGGTAGGAGGCTGAGGCAAATCACCTGGCTGCTGATTACGTGCAGCCAGCTACCAGGGCGATTAGAAGAGCACACCAGGAAGCTGTGCGCATCAGACAGGCTTTGAAAACCAGTTTCATCATGGGCCAGGGTACGGTGTGACTGTTGTGTTTGTTTCTTCTTGATGAACCCCCCCCCACGATTGTCTCATTCCTTGTAAGCCACCCACCCTCCCCCTTCGATTACAGCTTGCTTCCTAAGGAAATAAAGTCACTCTCATTTAAAAATCATGTATTCTTTATTGATTAATTATAAAAAGAGGGAGAGAACTGACAAGATAGCCCAGGTGGGGTTTGGGAGAAGGATAGGAGGAAAGGAAAAGGCCACTAAAAAAAATTCAAAATAATGACAGCCTTTTGGTTGGGCTGTCCACTGGGGTGGAATGGGTGAGTGCACGGAGCCTCCCCCCATGCGTTCTTAGTCATCTTGTGGGTGAGGAGGCTAAAGAATATGATGAGGGGGGAGGATGGTTATACAGGGGCTGCAGCGGCACTCTGTGATCCTGCTGCCATTCCTGAAGCTCCACCAGACGCCGGAGCATGTCCGTTTGATCACACAGCAGCCCCAGAGTTGCATCCTGACACCTCAGATCTTCCTGCTGCCACCTCTCATCTCAAGCATCTCTCCTATCCTCACATTGGTCCATTCTGTCCTCACAGTCACTAGCATCTTTCCTGTACTTTGATACCACCTCCTTCCACTCATTCAGATGAGCTCTTTCATTGCGGGTCACTTCCATGATTTCCGAGAACATTTCGTCTCTTGTTTCTCTTTTCTACCACCTTATCTGAGATAACTTTCAGGATGGAGGAGGGAGACTTTAAAAATTTGCAGCTGCATGAGGGAGGGAAAAAAGGAAGAGTAGTATTTAAGAAGATACATTTTACAGAACAATGTTTATACTCTTTCATGGTGAACAACACTATTCACCTTACATAGCACATGTGATCTGACTACAAGGTCGCATTTTGCATCTTAATATTGAGTGCCTGCGGCTTTGGTATTAGAGATCACAGACGCAGGTCTGGGCATCAGAATTCAGCTTGCATGCGGCCATGGTAAGCCATTGTCTTCTGCAGCCTTCATATATCCAGCACCCTCCTTTCCCAAATAGCAAGAAAAGGCCATTGAGTGCTGCTTCTTTCCTGTTAACATGCAACACCAGAACCACCCTCATCCAATTCTCTGAGATGATTGCTTTACCCTTCCCCCCACCACGTGGCTGATATCATGGAAGATCGCTGCTAGCCAAATGCAAAAAAGTTCAGCACCAATAACACTCCCATCCCCCCTCTGCTTGGCTAAATGCAAGGAAGGATTTTTTTTAAGCCACAGGCAAACAGCCCAACCATCTCTATCCCCTTTATTAAATTCCCGTATTTCAATCAGGTTATCATGAATGATATCACTCTCCTGAGGATAACACTTCGAGATAAAGAAAGGATGTTGCTTGAATGCCAGGAAACACAGGGACCATACGCAGCTAAGCTTTGTCATGCAATGATACCAGATTACTTGCTACACGTATGGCATGGTCAAGTGTCCTATCATGGAGGATGGAATAAGGCTGCCCTGCCCAGAAACCTTCTGCAAAGGCTTTTGGAGTACTTACAGGAGAGCTTCATGGAGATGTCCCTGGAGGATTTCCACTCCATCCCCAGACATGTTAACAGACTTTTCCAGTAACTGTACTGGCCGCGAATGCATCCCAAGTCCTCAGGGCAAATTAATCATTAAAAAACACTTGCTTTTAAACCATGTTTTATATTTACAAAGGTACACTCACCAGAGGTCCCTTCCATGGCTTCATTGTCTGGGATAGTGGCTTGGGAAGGCTGGGAGGGTAGTTCTGTCAGCCTGAGAAAAAGCTCCTGGCTTTTGGGGAGAACGGAATGCTGTGTGCTCTCTGCAAGCTCGTCCTCCTCTTCCTCCTTCTCATCTTCCCCATCCACAGAATCTTCAGGCAAGGCTGAGATTACCCCCACCTCGAAATCCACGGACAGGGGTGGGATAGTAGTGGTGGACCCTCCTAGAATTGCATGCAGCTCAGCATAGAAGCAGCATGTTTGTGTCCCTGCCCAGGACCTTCCTTTTGCTTCTTTGTTTTTCTGGTAGGCTTGTCTGAGCTCCTTAACTTTCACACAGCACTGTACTGAGTCCCTGGTGTGGTCTCTCTCCATCATGGCCTTGGAAATTTTTTCAAATTCTTTTTCATTTCATCTGTTGGAAAGGAGTTCTGTTAGCAAGGGATCCTCTCCCTATATAGCAATCAGATCCAGTACCTCCTGTGCGGTCCATACTGGAGCTCTTTTTCTATTCTCAGACTGCATAGTTACCTGTGCTTATGAGCTCTGCGTGATCACCTGTGCTGATCAGTTCTCCACGCTGGGCAAACAGGAAATGAAATTCAAAAGGTCGCGGGGCTTTTCCTGACTACCTGGTGAGTGCATCCGACCTCAGATTGCTATCCAGAGCAGTCACAATGGTGCACTGTGGGATAGCTCCCGGAGGCCAATACCATCGAATTGTGGCCACACTAACCCTATTCCAAAATGGCAATACCAATTTCAGTGCTACTCCCCTCATCGGGGAGGAGTACAGATATCGATATTAAGAGCCCTTTATATCAATATAAAGGGTTTCTTTGTGTGGATGGGTGCAGGGTTAATTTGGTTTAACGCTGCTAAATTCGGTATAAACCCGTAGTGTAGACCAGGCCCCAGGATTGAGTCCCCCACTCTGTATACATTTACATTTAGCCATATTAAAACAAGTATCATTTGCTTGTGTCTAGCTTCTGAAGTGTCCCAGAACATCCTGTATCAGTGACCTGTCCTCTTTGTATTTGACACAACAATTAGGGGAGTGTTAAATGCAAACTTTATCAGTGATGATTTCATGTTTTCTTCCAGGTCTTTGATCAAAATGTTAAATAGATTAGGGTCAAGACTTGATCCCTGGAGAACCCCACTGGAAACACTGACACTTGATAATGATTCCCCATTTACAGCAATATTAAGACTTATCAGTTAGCCAATTTTTAATCTTTTTAATGTGCACTATGTTAATTTTGTGTTGGTCTAGTTTTTCAGGCAACATTTTATGTGATGCTGTGACCCAAGAACCCTGAATGCCAACTGGCAGAAGACACAGGTTTACATAGTGATGCATAGATCCCCAAAATCACCAAATGCATGTCCTTTGAGGTCTATAATGAAAGCCTGTATCACACTGGTCAGCGTAATCATGGCAAAAGATATGTAGGGATGTTGTATTAGGAGTTACTGTGTAAGGAGTATTACACAATAACTCCTAACACAATACATATATTTATATACACAATATATATATTTATATACACAATATATATATTAAATTGTAATCTTAAGCTATGACTCTAGGGACTAATCACCAAAAAGGTGAAAAGCAGGTTTTATTTCAGGCAAGAAATGTTTATCTACTGGTCTGTTTACATGTAAATTAAGTATTGTATGGTTCACACTGTTCATCCATTTACAGTCTGAGCTGAATGCTAGTGAAAGAATGTGAAAGATTCATAGAGAGAATTTACAGGAAGAAATGAACTAGCAGGGGAGAACCCTGTTGACATCTAAAGACAATGAATTTCGGGGGTGGAGGGCAAAACTGAGGAGTGTGGAGGTATACCTTCATTTCTTCAATCTGTGAGGACAAGCCACCAGTGAGCTTGAAATTATGAGAAGGATCTCAGACAAACTGGTTGAAAACACTGTGGAAAAGGAAATAGGGGAATGACTTGTTAGTTAAATTTAGGCTCTGAAGAGAGTGTTATGATTTTGTTTGATATGTAACCATTTGTTTCCAAAATTATCACTCTGTATCATTTGGATCTCTGTTCTTTGATAATAAACTCAGTATTGTTTTCACTATACATATATCTAAGTGCTGTGTGCTAAGTAAAAGGGCAATCGAGTTGAATCTTACAAGCTGATGTGTGTTATTCCTTTGGGAATAGTGAATCTGAGAGTTCTGCGAGCATCAGTGGAACAGGGGCCGACCGCTCCAAAAGCACATTTGAAGGCTGGTGGGAAGTAGTGCTTGTTTTGACAGCGTCTGGTGATTTCATGGAGTTTATCCACAGCAGACACAGACAAGCCTCCCTCATGCTAATAGTAGGAGGTGCATCACAACCCTGGGTATTCCTGAGCAGTGTCACAGATACCAAGTCAAATGTCTTGCAGATGTCTAAGTATATTACATCAGCACTATTACCTTTATCAACCAAACTTGAAAAAGAGATATCAAATCAGTCTGATCAATAATGCAAGTACAAGATTTTCCTTATTATTGCTGAGTGCAAAGAATTGGTCTCACCAGGATAGATTTGAGGCACATTAACTAGTCCGGCATAGAAAAACATGTGTTATTTACTGTCCAGATATTAGATACCACGTACTAGCAACCCACATAAGAAGCAATAGAGAGAGCTAAGTCTTTCTGTGGATAAATAAAGGACTTCAGTCTCCAGAACTCTCAGTTTAGCACTATATTCAGTTCAGAAAAAAGAAATGATCTGTGTCTACTGGCCTCTTAAGTCACAGCTGCTATTACATTGCTTTTCTGCATTAGATGTATTTTATTATCTGCACTTTTCTGGTTTGGACTAATTTGGTAATACTGCACAAATAGCTTCTCTCATACTATTTCCATTTCAGCTTTGGCCAAAGCCATGACATGCAGAAGAATATGAGAAATTAAACTAACTTTTTTAAATGAGAAAAAAAAGTGGGATTTGCATGACAGGTCAAGCAAAAAGTGGAGTTAGTTCTTATTTTATCCAAATGGATTTGCCCAGAAGAGTTTTTGTACTGAACAGATTGACGTGTCAGTGGGCAGAACTAATAAGCAATGGAGTGATTGAAAAGTAAAAACCCACTCCATTAGAAACAGGCCTTTGATTCTGTAGTTTCAGAATCAAATCCTAGCAATTCAATTTTAGCACTTCCATATTCAGGTACCACCTCTCATGGTAGCTAAAAGACTGCAAGTTATGTAAAACAAATCTTAGAACAAATTTGTTTATATTGCTTTGTAGCTTAGAATCCAAGCAAAGATTAAGAAAATTAAAACCCACTATCTAAACATGTGCCTGTGGCAGATTAGCAAACTTGCTCATCAATCGGGGTAGGATGATCAATTCTTTATTATTGAGCACATCAGTTAATCTACTTCAATACTTCTAGCCAGAGGAAACAACATTGCAACCTACAAGGATAAACTAATTGTCCAGCCATGCAGGAATAAAGGGAAGATGCAATACTTGTGGTTTAATTAAGCTTCATCTTTATTCACTTAACATATCTGGGAATACCTGGGAATAAATTGTACAATTTAGGTCATCATTCATTCCTTAATTGTATCCACCTATTAGGGAGGTTGCCATCAGCCTTCTCCCTTCCCAAAACTGGTCCCAGACAGCCCATTTCTGGGACCTCACTACCCTCCCCTTATATGAGGGTTAAAGGGAATTGGAAACGGTGGAGTGAGTGCCTCCCTACTGTTCCAGACACAACTCCCCTTTCTCTAGCTTCCTTAGGGGATGCCTCCTCCTAAATTAACTTACAATTTCTGTTTATCAGGGAACTGTAAAAAGTATCTGCACTTGTCACTTGTCACAAAGAAGTGCCAACAATTAGTTTGGCTGCATTCCCACCCAATCCCCATCTAGGTTCCCAGATATTGCTCCGTTCCCTCTCTAACAACTGTCAAAATATATCCACTCCTCAGATGCAGAGATATACCCCATCATCCCCAGAGAACTCAGATACTGATTATGATTTATTTAGTTCTTTTTAATTGATTGTGTGTGTGTGTCTGTTTGTGGGGGGGGGGGATAATTATCAGTCTTCCCCTTTCCAGATGCTTCATGCATCTTCTGGCCTTCTCACACCATGGAGGGCTAGTGGATCCTCAGAATACTTTCCGTTACAGCATTTTAGACCAGTTTACATTTGCCCTAGGGAAAGGTCCTGAATCTACCTTTCATCTATCTATATTCCAATGATTAAGTCAGCCTACTAACAAAATCCAAACTTTTTTTTTTATCTAAGTGTAAAAATTGTGTAAGAGGTCCATTGGCTGGTCTCAGAGCATGTTCCTCCTACCATGCAAAGTCAGATTTGCCATACCACGAAAGCCTCACTCTGAACCTCCAAGGGAACTGGAAATCCAAATATTGACTCATGACCTTTGCTTCCTGTGTAGCACCCCTAAATCCATGTTGACTCAGTGCAGCATCACCGTTGAGCCTCCAAAGTGAACCTGTGGACCAAATGCACAATATTATGCCTACATATACAGTTGGCAACTCCTGTGCCCATTCACATGGTTCTGAAGGAAGAGTTTAGCACATAAACCACTAGATTCTCCTTCTTAACATGGGACTCCAGCCTTATATGTATTTGAATACCACTCTAGAGATGCTTGATTTGTTGGCCTTCCATTCCAAGTTGTGCTGTTGATGTAACCAATGCAATCCTGAATGAATTCACCAGAGGAACCACAGCAATATGCATTCTTTGACATTGCCATGAACTAAAATTACCTTCTCCAAGGTAATTGTCTTCCCTGTGAATAAAGACTGGCACCTACACTAATCAAGTCTGTATTGCATTGGCTGGGCAAATCCGAGCCTCATAATACTATGATTTTTCTTGTTTTCTTTAGTTGCATTGTTGACCCTCATAGTCAGGGTGAAAGGTCTCTCACTCACCACTGCAAATCCATAAATTCCAAAGCCCTGTCTAAATCCTTCCTCACTGAAGCCCTTAATAACCCTGATAGAGACAACCCCTGCAACCAATCCTAGCTTCCCCAAACTCTCAGAGCATTATGACCAACCTTGCCATCCCTTCATTTAAAAAAATAATAATAATAATTTTTTTTGACACTCAGAGTCAGGGTGTCATTTCTTTCTTGTAGATCCCCAAATTCCAAAGCCCTATCTAAATACTTCCTTGACAACCCCCTTGTTTGCCCTAATAGAAAAGTATAGTAAATTCCTTAGCATCCCCAATACATATCTGAATGGTCAAGGTGATATTTGCTTTACTTTAAGAGAAAATTAGTCAATAAAGAACCGGACTTCTCAAGGTCTTGCTGCACCCGAATGGGAACTGCATTGGTTCCGTACACCAACTGTCAAATTCCACACACCTCATACTCTGAGTAACTTGGAGAACTGGCCATTACCAGTGCATATTCCTACCTGAATCATGTCTCTCATCCCTGGTTTCATTCTTGAAGATTGTGACTGCCACGAAGCCAGGAAAGAGCTCCAACAGGCGTACGCTCCCATCCCTTCCCAGCTTAAGTAAGCAACACAAATTTCAGGTTCAATCTTCCCTTTAAGGAAACCCTGTTATACTGACTAAAGTGTAGTCCAACACTCAATAAAAACTCCAACTCTTAATTTTTCCTCAATAAATTGAGTCTGGCCATTGTGGAGGTGGCACCTATCCCCAGGACACCACCTAGAGTGTGTAATTGAAGATGACCAAGCTTGTAGTTCTTCCAAATTAATCTTATTGGGTATCATCCTAGCCAGCTCCCACAATCCTGCCGGAGTATTACAGTGAATAGAGATACTGCATGTCTCTGACTTGGTTCCAGACAAGCAAGCATTTAGAGAGCAGAGATAATGGGGGTAGGGCATTGCTTTTGTTTGCTGACAGTACTCCTAACCTACCAGCCATTATGCAATGAATTCAACATGCTTGTATCTTCTCTTGACTCCAATCTTGCTGCAAATAAGAGTATATCTAGATGGCCTACCACATGCAAAGCTGGTCTTAACCAAAGCTGTGACACTTGGGCCTCAATTACCCACAGTCAGGTGGGGAAAATATATATGTCCCCCTTTCCCTCTTTTATGGCATCTTGCTGTCAGTCTCTGGGGTCTGTGTGTATGAGGAAACCATCTCCCTTCTTTAAGGACAGCTTCCTCTCTCTGCCCAATCTTTGTTCTGTCAGTCAGGTTCCCTTGACCTAGATGTCCCCCAATATCCATGGCCACCATTTGTAAAGGGTCCTTTATTATAGGCCACAGTCTCACGGTTGCTGCACAAGTGTCATAGACTCCATGTCTCAGTTACCCCAATTTTGGCTGGTCTCTTAGCTGCAGCAACATAGGGCTCTCCCAGTTTTCCCAATTTCCACTAGAAGCTTGGCCACAGTCACATTAGGTTGGGCCTCAATTTCCCCAATTTTGGCCCCCAATTTCTGCTGTAATCTTGGCCAAAGTTTCTTAGCTACAGCTGTCTTGAGCCATGTCTCTGTTTCCCAAATGTTTGTTTCTCAGTATTGGCCTTGTTCTTAGCCACAGCCACTTGCTCTTTGTCACAGTTTCCATTATTACTATTGGGTGTGGTGATGCTCACCATCCCATCTGCATCCTTATCCCTCCTGCCTGCAGGATAATAATGGGGTTTCTTGCCTGTCTTCAATGTCTGGATAGTAGGCGCTGCAGAATCTCAGGTCAGAATTTCTATCCTATTCTCTTTCCTGTCCCTCACATCTTTATGTTTATGGAAAAATCACAGACACACCCTTCTCCCAGGTGCCCCATTCACAATTCTGTGGTGGGAAGAACACAGCCAGTGTGGCCCCACACCTTCTCAGACCTCTCTCACTCTGCAGTAGGGGAACACTGCTCCCCAACAAGCACCCCCCCCATTTCTGTGTGGTATAGGGAGCTTATGCCCCACCCCCACCACAAAGGGGCATCCATTCACTACTTTGTGGTAGGGGGAGCCCAATGATTCACCTTGCCCTTGCCAGGAACCACTAGCCCTTTGTCTTCTGGATCTTGATACTCCTGTTGCAGCTGCAGTGGACTGTCTCTGGGCTTCTCTTAACCCCTGCACATGCGCCTCTGGCTATCCTCCCCCACCACACATGCTCTTGCATGTGGGGCAAGAAAGAGTTTAGTTATCAACTCCCAGAATCCTAAAGAGTCCAACTCACCCTCTCCCAATCAATGGAGGACAGGAGGTTCTCTACTGTACAGGAAACAAACACACTTTTCTGCATCCTGCTGCCCAGGGAGAGAGTCACCACATTTAGCTGTGGTGAGTACAGTCTGTCAAAACACATATATCACATCATTCAAAGTGTTTTTGGTGCAAAGCTGATGAATTCTGAATTCAAGCACACATGTTAGAATATGAATGCTTAAATGGTTTCTGTTCCTTTTGTATGAAAACTGGATGTATAATCTGGTGCTAATAAAGGACCATTTGCTAATTTAATTTCACTTTACACTTTAATGTGCAGCCCTAATGTTTTGTTCTGCTCTTTGTTTCTGTTCTCATGAATGCATATATGGTCCTCACAGGTGTGTTTTTAATATAATCAATATTGTGAAGCCATCAGATCAAAGAGGCTTAGATAAAGCCACAGACTTAACAGCTACCTAATCAAGCAAAGGCAGATGCTCAGAAAAGTGCATGTCATCCTTTGTGTAAAAAACTAAATAACCAGAAATGAAATTTCCTTTCTTCACTTGCTTGTTTCCAGACTGGTAAGCTTTACAACAGCACAGACTGAGGAGGATTTCTGGTACGCCCCAGAGAGCCAAATTAAACAAGGCCTGCTGCATCAGGGCCTAGCTTTTTCTTGCCTGGTTTGTTTCTTCCCACTGAATATTATCCTTCAATCAAAGGGAAGCAGTGCCAGCCTAGCAAGCCTTGACAATTAGTGAGCTGAAATATAGAAAGAATTCTTGGTAAATAAAGAAGAAATTCAAGATATTTAATCAACCAAGCCAAGAATAAAGTGTGCTCAGAATCTTAATTACCATTGTCTGCAGTCTTTACTCATTCCAAAGAAGGATACATGTCTTAATAGACAGCCTTTTAAAATGAATGGAAATGAATAGCCTATCAATATGAGAAAGGTATAGAATTAGGGTACGTCTATAATACCTGCCGGATCAGCGGATAGTGTTCGATGTATTCGGGATCAATTTATCGCGTCTCGTCTGGATGTGATAAATCTATCTGCTAATAGACGCTCATACTCCACCTTGACAGGAGGTGTAAGTGCAGTTGACGGGGGTGCTGCGGCAGTTAACTCGCCTCCGTGAGGACGGCCAGGTAAGTCGAACTAAGATACTTCGACTTCAGCTACACAAATAGCGTGAAGTTGCATATCTTAGTTCAGACCCCACCCCCGGCCCAGTGTAGACCAGTCTGATAGCATTCTGTCTATAAAAGAGTATCCTAAGTAAGTTGCCAGAAAATATATTTGTTTGAAATCTTTGTAGGACTAAGGGAAGAAAAGGTGTCAAAACAAAGATAATTGTCGATTTCGTGTGGTGTGTGCTTAATCTACAGCATCTTGTCTTGCCACTCAGCACAGTATTTTCAGTTACACATCAGAAAGGTGTTCTTTCCCTCGCTGTCTTGATTTTTACTTCAGATCTTAATTTACAATAATGTTTTTTGCATTTTCAGTTTATTAACAAAAGATCTGTAAAGATCAAGGGAATGCACCAATTCCCCAATTCTATTATATCAGTGACCCTGCAATTCTCCTGACAGATGTATTTGCATATCCTAATGGGCCCCATATGATCACAGATAGATCAACGGTTCTTTCATCGTGCACTGATTGTGGGTCTATTCTAACTTACCCTGTCATGTAAAATATTCTGAGTATTTAGAGATAAAGCTCTGCAACCTAAGTGTATTGAAGTGCAATCTATTTGTAGATACACTTAAATAAAATCAGTGGATTGCTATGCATTTACTTGTTACATGTATCCTGTTACTATGATTTGTATTTCGCTTTATAAGAAAATTGAATATTCCTAATGCATCCTAGCAGAGTGAGGCATGCACTTACATACCATTTCTTCCATAATGCATTAGCAGTGCTTGCCATATGTATATTATTGAATTATTTCAGCTGCACAGGGAAAAAGCACAGTGTCTTCTCTGAAAGGGCTTATGTGTAAACAGTCAAGGGAAATTTACTTCCTGTGCATCTTTGAAAATGTGAAATATCCATGTAGCAAATGAAATATTGCATTTTTCAAACCAAAGCCTGCTTAATAATAATTAAATAACCATTAAATTATTCTCTCAATGAGTACGAATTGCTTCTTTTAACTACTTTTTCAGTAATGCCCAGTTTTATTAACCATTTACAGGACATAAATAACAATGTAACTATGTGAACAAAAGGAAAAACAGGGATGCTGTTATATCGGCATATACACTGGAAATGTTATACAAGGATGATATTAAATGAACAGTGAAAATAGAAAAAAAATAGCAGCAGTGTTTTGGATCATTACTTCTATTCCTCTGCAGATGATTTCTCCTTTTTTTTCAATTAATGTAATGCTTATGTAAAGGAGTGTGAACTCCTTTATTTATCCACAGAAACAGTACAGGCAGTGACAGCATGTGCATCTCTACACAGGGTCACAACGCATCTTAGTTCTACCCTAGCAGGAAATCACCTTTATATTTAATAATAATTTGCTATTCATCCCAGAACCACAAAATTACTTTGCAAACATTAATTGCATTCACAACAGTCATTCCTGCTTAACAGAGAGGTAAATAGAGGTACAGAGGCATTAAGTGGCTTAATGGGAGGGAAGACTTGATGTCCTGTGGCCCTTTGGGTACATAGGATTACAGAGATCCCCTGGCTTCACAAGAAGGAGTCATTTAAGGCATCTATTGAAAGCATATGTCACAATGGCCATCTTAATCATTGTGAAATGTATGTGCAGAAAATGTGTAAGGAGTTATGTATGTACAATAGTGAAAATTACATTCATAACGCAGTGATAGTTAAAGGCAGGTCACTCAGAGGTAGAACAGGTTTCTCCAGACAGAGGTGGGAGGCATTTATCTCCTTCTCTGACTACTGAGCATTGTGTATCTTACAGTGCAAGTCTATTTGCACATTGAGTCAAATGTTAATTAATAGATTGTGAGTGCTGCAGGAAAAACAAAAACAAGAGGGGTTATCTGTTCACAAGTAAAGACAATCAACTCTTGGGGATACAAATGGAGCTATGGAGGTACACCAGGCATCCCTCAATCTGAGAAGACAAGCTGCTAGAGGGCTTGATCTCATGAAAGGAGAATTTGACCTATCCTGAATGAAAATGCTGGAAAAAGGAGGTGAGGGTAAGTATCCTGTAGTGGACATGGAAATGTCTTGAAAGTTAAGTTTAGTTCTATAGAGCATATTATGATTTTGTTTTATCTATAATCATTTGTTTCCAATATTCTTACTATCAATCAAAACTCTGTTCTTTGGTGATGATAACAAGATGAGAGTCCCTGGAGTTTTCAGTGGAATAGGGACTGAGCACTCCAGAGGGAGTGCTGCATGATGTGGTGTTTGGTGTGTGACTATTGCTAACCTGTGTGGAGAGAATGAAGCCTGGAAGGCTGTGCTTGGGTTGCCAGGGGCTGGTGGAGTCAGGAAGATGATCCATACACAGACAAATCTTCCTCACTCTAAGGGCCGGTGGCAGTGAGATGCTCCATAACCCTGGTTACCCCTGGGAATTGTCACATAGAGACAGTAAGGGACTTTTCTAATGCTGTAAAGAAGCAAAGCTGGGAATAAGGTGACCAGATGTCCCAATTTTATAGGGACAGTCCCGATTTGGGGATCTTTTTCTTATATAGGCTCCTATTACCTCCCACCCTCGTCCCAATTTTTCACATTTGCTGTCTGGTCACCCTAGCTGGGAATAGAATAAAAACTGTATTCAAGCCCTGTATCTTTAGGTTAGGAGGATGGTTTATTCCCCTTCTTCATTCAATCCTTGGCCTCTTTGTGAAGAGTGTGGACAGTGGTGCTCACTCGAAAATGAAGCGTGTAAAGGGTTGCTTAAACTGAGACACAGCAGATATTTTAAGAGAGATTACAATTTTTTTTACACTTACAACTCCATTGTGTTTATTATGCTACTGTGCAAATCACTTTCTAAAGACCATGCAACTGTATATATTCCTTGCAATTTGGTCGTCATTGAAATCCTATAATCATAGGGCATTGAATTCTGAGATTCTTACTCATTTCTCACTCAGTCCTTACTTAGGCAAATGCCCATTTGCAAAATCACATTGATTTTTATTTCAAAGTGAGGACTGAAAAAAATCTGAGTGAGGACTATGGGATTTGGCCCAGACTCTTAAGATATTTTCAGAGTGTGATATGAAGCTGCACAGCATGTCCAGGACTTTGCTATCATCAGAAAACATCTGTAGTTTGGCCAATAAAAAAATGAGTCCATTTTCATGGAAATGAATTCATTATTATATTGGACTGCATTTTAGAGAGATTTTAAAAATGCTTATAAAAATGCAATAAGTTCATGAATTGCTGAGTTCAGCCTGTTTAAAAAAAACACACACGCTGGGACAGGAGTCAGTAAATAAAGACTCCCTATCATTAATTTGGTCCTAATGCTGGAAACAAAGACTGCTGTCAATATGGATTATGTATGAAGACATATATTAGTTGGCCAAACTTATCTTCACTTAATTTGGAAGTTTTGCAGATGCAGAGCAGTCACTTTTAGCTATCATTTTTAGGAAGGAGGGAATCTTCCATCTGAGATGTATCTGTGGTTGTCACAGGCTAAATGACTTTAGATAACAAAGTTTGCAGCTCTCTTACCCAGTTAGAGATCCTACTTTTAGTTAATAATATGTATCTGTGCCAAGTATTGAGGAGTTTGGTAGTTCAAAAATATGAATAGAATGATTCCACTGAAATAAGTTCAAGCAGGAACTTGAAGAGCCATATTCTCTCCTGAGCCTGAGATCTGCTCAGTGCTGCAAAGGACAGAGGTGAGGAGTTAGAGAACCAATTATGGATCTATCATAACCTTAGTCCCAGATTTGGACCTTAGCGTCCAAAATATGGGGGTTAGCATGAAAACCTCCAAGCTTAGTTACCAGCTTGGACCTGGTACCTGCTGCCACCACCCAAAAAATTAGAGTGTTTTGGGGCACTCTGGTCCCCCTGAAAAACCTTCCCTGGGGACCCCAAGACCCAAATCCCTTGAGTCTCACAATAAAGGGAAATAATCCTTTTTCCCTTCCCCCCTCCAGGTGCTCCTGGAGAGATACACCGACACAAGCTCTGTGAAACTACACAGAGTGACTTTCCCTCTCTGTTCCCAATCCTGGAAACAAAAAGTACTTTCCTATTTCCCCAGAGGGAATGCAAGATCAGGCTAGCAAATCCAACACACACAGATCTCCCCCCCTGATTTCTTCCTCCCACCAATTCCCTGGTGAGTACAGACTCAATTTCCCTGAAGTAAAGAAAAACTCCAACAGGTCTTAAAAGAAAGCTTTATATAAAAAGAAAGAAAAATACATACAAATATTCTCTCTGTATTAAGATGATACAACACAGGGTCAATTGCTTAAAAGAATATTGAATAAACAGCCTTATTCAAAAAGAATACAAATCAAAGCACTCCAGCACTTATATTCATGCAAATACCAAAGAAAAGAAACCATAGAACTTACTATCTGATCTCTTTGTCCTTACACTTAGAAACAGAAGATTAGAAAACAGAACTACTTCTCCAAAGCTCAGAGAAATCAGGCAGCCAGAAAACAAAGACACAGACACACAATTCCCTCCACCCAAAGTTGAAAAAATCCAGTTTCCTGATTGGTCTAAAAATCCGGTTTCCTGATTGGTCCTCTGGTCAGGTGCTTCAGGTGAAAGAGACATTAACCCTTAGCTATCTGTTTATGACACGCCCCCCAAACCCTTAGCTATCTGTTTATGACACGCCCCCCAAATTGCAGACAGCGGGGAAGCTCACTGGCTGCGATTTCCTTCTAGAACATTAAAATAAACAGATTAATACAACACATACACCTTTACATATACTCCTAAGTATATAACTAACAGACTTCTACATTTTAAGAACACTTTTTAACTACTGAATTCTGGGAAACTCTCACGGGAGAGTGCATCAGCTACTTTGTTAGAAGCTCCTGTGATGTGTTGAATTTCAAAATCAAAATCTTGGAGAGCTAAACTCCAACGAAGAAGTTTCTTGTTGTTCCCCTTGGCAGTATGAAGCCACTTTAGTGCAGCATGGTCAGTTTGTAGTTGGAACCGCCGTCCCCAAACATATGGGCGTAGCTTTTCCAGGGCGTACACAATGGCATAGCATTCCTTTTCACTGACTGACCAGTGACTTTCCCTCTCAGACAGTTTCTTGCTGAGAAACACGACAGGATGGAAGTTGTGATCTGTTGCTTCCTGCATGAGCACTGCTCCTATACCACGCTCAGATGCATCCGTGGTTACTAGGAATGGCTTGTCAAAGTCCGGGGCCCTGAGCACAGGGTCAGACATGAGCATCGCCTTAAGCTGGGTAAAGGCCTTTTGACACTCATCAGTCCACTTAACTGCATTTGGCTGGGTCTTTTTGGTCAGGTCGGTCAGTGGGGCAGCGATTTGGCTGTAGTGTGGTACAAATCGCCTGTAGTATCCGGCCAAGCCTAAGAAGGATTGGACCTGCTTCTTTGACTTTGGGACAGGCCACTTTTGGATAGCATCCACCTTGGCCTGTAGGGGGTTTATGGTTCCTCGACCCACCTGGTGCCCCAGGTAAGTCACTCTGTTTTGGCCTATTTGACACTTTTTGGCCTTAACAGTTAGTCCGGCCTGCCTGATGCGCTCACAGACCTTTTCCAGGTGTAGTAGGTGTTCGGGCCAGGAGTCTGAAAAAATGGCCACATCATCGAGGTAGGCAACTGCAAATTCTCCCAGTCCAGCTAGTAGACCATCTACTAGCCTCTGGAAGGTGGCGGGTGCATTTCGAAGGCCGAAAGGAAGGACATTGAATTCATACACCCCCGCATGGGTGACGAATGCTGACCTCTCCTTGGCAGGTTCATCTAGCGGTACTTGCCAGTACCCCTTGGTTAAGTCTATTGTAGAGATGAACTGGGCACGTCCCAACTTCTCCAATAGCTCATCGGTACGTGGCATTGGATAGTTGTCCGGACGAGTTACAGCATTTAGCTTACGGTAGTCCACGCAAAAGCGTATTTCCCCATCTGGTTTGGGTACCAGAACCACTGGAGATGCCCATGCACTGGTAGATGGGCGGATTATACCCATCTGTAGCATGTTCTGGATCTCCCGTTCTATAGCAGCTTGGGCATGAGGAGACACTCGGTAGGGTGGGGTTCTGATTGGGTGAGCATTACCTGTATCAATGGAGTGGTATGCCCGTTCAGTCCGTCCTGGGGTGGCTGAGAACAATGGGGCGAAGCTAGTGCACAGCTCCTTAATTTGTTGCCGCTGCAGACGTTCCAGGGTGGTTGAGAGGTTCACCTCTTCCACGCCACCGTCTTTTTTTCCGTCGTAGTAGACACCGTCAGGCCACTCAGCATCATCTCCCTGGACTGTAAACTGACAAACCTGTAAGTTTCTGGAATAGAAAGGCTTGAGAGAATTAACATGGTACACTTTAGGCTTTAGTGAGGAATTAGGAAATGCTATGAGGTAGTTTACAGCTCCCAGGCGCTCTTGGACCGTGAATGGCCCTTCCCATGATGCTTCCATCTTATGGGCCTGTTGCGCCTTCAAGACCATAACCTGGTCTCCTACCTTGAAGGACCGATCTTTGGCATGTCTGTCATACCAGGCCTTTTGCTCTTCTTGAGCATCCTTTAGGTTCTCTCTAGCAAGGGCTAAAGAGTGTCGGAGGGTGCTTTGTAGGTTGCTTACAAAGTCCAGAATGTTAGTTCCTGGAGAAGGCGTAAACCCCTCCCATTGCTGCTTCACCAACTGTAATGGCCCCTTAACCTCGTGACCATACACAAGTTCAAATGGTGAATACCCTAAACTGGGATGTGGTACAGCCCTGTAGGCAAACAGCAACTGCTGCAACACTAGGTCCCAATTATTGGAGAATTCGTTGATGAATTTTCGTATCATGGCCCCCAAAGTTCCATTGAACCTTTCAACCAGGCCATTGGTTTGATGGTGGTACGGGGTGGCAACCAAGTGATTCACCCCATGAGTTTCCCACAGTTTTTCCATGGTCCCTGCCAGGAAATTAGACCCTGAATCTGTAAGGATGTCAGAGGGCCAACCTACCCTGGCAAAGATGTCTGTTAGGGCCAGGCACACAGTGTTAGCCCTGGTGTTGCCTAGAGCTACTGCTTCCGGCCATCGGGTAGCAAAGTCCACTAAAGTCAGTACGTACTGCTTTCCTCTGGGCGTCTTTTTTGGGAAAGGGCCCAGAATATCCACAGCTACTCACTGAAATGGGACCTCAATTATGGGGAGTGGCTGGAGAGGGGCCTTGACCTGGTCTTGAGGCTTTCCCACTCTTTGGCATACCTCACAAGACCGGACATACTTGGCAACGTCCTTGCCCATCCCCTCCCAGTGGAAGGACTTCCCCAACCGGTCCTTGGTTCTGTTCACCCCAGCATGGCCACTGGGATGATCATGGGCTAAGCTTAAGAGCTTCCCCCGGTACTTAGTTGGAACCACCAACTGTTTTTGCGGCTGCCATTCTTCCCGGTGTCCACCAGAAAGAATTTCCTTGTATAAAAGTCCTTGGTCTATAACAAACCGGGATCGATTAGAAGAGCTGAGAGGCGGTGGGGTGCTCCGTGCCGCCGCCCAAGCTTTCTGAAGGCTGTCATCTGCTTCCTGCTCAGTCTGGAACTGTTCCCTTGAGGCTGGGGTCACCAGTTCTTCCTCAGACTGTGGACTTGGGCTTGGTCCCTCTGGAAGCGATGTAGGTGATGGGGTTGTTTCCGTTGCTGGTGCACCTGAGGGTATTTCAGGCTCTGGCTGAGCCTTTTGGGTATGGCTGTCTTTTGCTTCTTCCAGTTCTGGCTTGCTGGCGCCCTCTGGCGTTGAGGTTGAAGATGTGGTTGCACTTGCTGGTGCTGGTTGCTGTTCCAGTTCCGGGCCTGGGACTGGAGATGCTGTGGCTGTTTCAGTGGTAGGCATGGAATCTGGGTCCACTACCTCTGTCTGGGTCTCTGGTAACACAGACGGGGCCTCTGTGGACGGTTCAGGAACAGGAATGGGTCTGGAAGCTTGCCTGGTTTGGCTACGTGTAACCATTCCCACTCTCTTGGCCCGCCTCACCTGGTTGGCCAAGTCTTCCCCCAGTAGCATGGGGATAGGATAATTGTCATAGACTGCAAAAGTCCACATTCCTGACCAGCCTTTGTACTGGACAGGCAGTTGAGCTGTAGGCAAGTCTACAGCTTGTGACATGAAGGGGTAAATTGTAACTTTGGCCTTTGGGTTGATAAATTTGGGGTCAACGAAGGATTGGTGGATAGCTGACACTTGTGCCCCCGTGTCTCTCCACGCAGTAACCTTCTTTCCGCCCACTCTCAAATTTTCCCTTCTCTCCAAGGGTATTTGAGAGGCATCCGGGCCTGGGGATCTTTGGTGTGATGGTGGTGTAATGAATTGCACTCGCATGGTGTTCTTGGGACACTTGGCCTTGATATGTCCCAGTTCATTACACTTAAAGCATCTTCCATCTGATGGGTCACTGGGCCGAGGTGAGTTACTGGAGACTGGTGAGGTTGAAGGGTAGGGTATCTGTGGCTTTACTTGGGTGGTATGTGGGGTCTTTGGCTGTCCTCGGTTGTAGGGTTTATGGTCTGTGTGCCCCCTGGGGTAATCGTTCCCCTTGACAGTAGCTTTCTTGCTTTCTGCCAGTTCCATCCATTTGGCTCCAATCTCCCCCGCCTCAGCGATATCTTTGGGGTTTCCATCTTGTATGTACCGTGTGATGTCTTCAGGAACACCATCCAAGAACTGCTCCATTTGTATGAGGAGGTTCAGTTCTTCCAAGGTTTGAATGTTGTTTCCTGTTATCCAGGCCTCATAGTTTTTTGCAATGTAGTAGGCGTGTTTGGGAAATGACACCTCGGGTTTCCACTTTTGGGTTCTGAAGCGCCGACGGGCATGATCTGGGGTTATCCCCATTCGGTATCTGGCCTTGGTTTGAAAAAGTTTATAGTCATTCATTTGCAGCTTAGGCATTTCAGCTGCCACCTCTGCTAAAGGTCCACTGAGCTGTGACCTCAATTCTACCATGTACTGGTCTTCGGGGATGTTGTACCCAAGACAGGCTCTTTCAAAATTTTCCAAGAAGGCCTCGGTGTCATCACTTGCCTTGTAGGTGGGAAATTTCCTGTGCTGTGGAGCAATATTTGGCGCTGGGTTGTTAGGGTTGGCTGGCACAGGCAGCCCAGCTTTTGCCAACTCCAGTTCATGTTTTCTCTGTTTTTCCTTCTCTTCATTCTCTTTTTGTTGTTTTTCCAGTTCTCGGCGGTGGGCCGCCTCCTCTTCTTCTAGCTTCCTTCTGTGGGCCAACTCTTCTTCTGCTTGTTTCCTTCGGTAGGCCACCTCTTCTTCTTCTAGTTTTCTTTTGTGTGCTGCCTCCTTGGCTGCCTCTTTGGCTGCCTGTTCTCTTTGGTAGGCTGCCTCTTTGATCTGTTCTTCTCTTTCTTTCATCTCCATCTCTTTTTGTTTTATTTCCAGTTGTCGCCTGTGTTCAGCTTCTTTGATTTGTTCTTCGGCCTCAATTTTTGCCTTAGAAGTCATGGTTCCTGTTTTCTTGTGTTGGGGTGCCCTCCGGTGTTTATCTTCTGAACTGCAGGCTCTGTTCCCTCCTGAAGTCTGCCTAGCAACAGTGCTTTTTTCCTTTTCTCTCTCTAGCTAATGTTCAATGAAGGGAAACCAGAAAAACCACTTTATTTGCATGCATATAAGTGCTGGTACTTGCCTCCTAATGGGAGGGCTATTGCATGACAAAAGACCCTTAACAGTTTGGTAATGGCTTCTTGCTTATTATGCAAGCCACAAACTGCCAGAGAGAGCAGAAAAAAAAATTCTCTCTGGTTCCCTTTTAAAACCAACTGTTTCTCTCTGCTAAAAAGCCCCTAGCAGAGAAAAGAAAAATAAAATATTTCCACTGGCTTCTGGATTCTGTCTATCCCGTAACCGCTGCTACACCATATCATAACCTTAGTCCCAGATTTGGACCTTAGTGTCCAAAATATGGGGGTTAGCATGAAAACCTCCAAGCTTAGTTACCAGCTTGGACCTGGTACCTGCTGCCACCACCCAAAAAATTAGAGTGTTTTGGGGCACTCTGGTCCCCCTGAAAAACCTTCCCTGGGGACCCCAAGACCCAAATCCCTTGAGTCTCACAATAAAGGGAAATAATCCTTTTTCCCTTCCCCCCTCCAGGTGCTCCTGGAGAGATACACCGACACAAGCTCTGTGAAACTACACAGAGTGACTTTCCCTCTCTGTTCCCAATCCTGGAAACAAAAAGTACTTTCCTATTTCCCCAGAGGGAATGCAAGATCAGGCTAGCAAATCCAACACACACAGATCTCCCCCCCTGATTTCTTCCTCCCACCAATTCCCTGGTGAGTACAGACTCAATTTCCCTGAAGTAAAGAAAAACTCCAACAGGTCTTAAAAGAAAGCTTTATATAAAAAGAAAGAAAAATACATACAAATATTCTCTCTGTATTAAGATGATACAACACAGGGTCAATTGCTTAAAAGAATATTGAATAAACAGCCTTATTCAAAAAGAATACAAATCAAAGCACTCCAGCACTTATATTCATGCAAATACCAAAGAAAAGAAACCATAGAACTTACTATCTGATCTCTTTGTCCTTACACTTAGAAACAGAAGATTAGAAAACAGAACTACTTCTCCAAAGCTCAGAGAAATCAGGCAGCCAGAAAACAAAGACACAGACACACAATTCCCTCCACCCAAAGTTGAAAAAATCCAGTTTCCTGATTGGTCTAAAAATCCGGTTTCCTGATTGGTCCTCTGGTCAGGTGCTTCAGGTGAAAGAGACATTAACCCTTAGCTATCTGTTTATGACACGCCCCCCAAACCCTTAGCAATCTGTTTATGACAGGATCCCTCATATTTAGAGCTGGTCAGTGGAGCCTCAGTGATTCTTGGAGCTGAGCTTCTCCATGATACAGCACGGTGTAGGGTCCTTAGTGGACCACAAAACAGTAAAATATCTGAATGTAGAGCTCCACTACATTGTGATCCCTCCCTGTCTTCTCCCTACCTTGACATGCCCCCTCAAATGTTGATGGGCAAAGGATGGCTGGTGAAAACTGAGATTTGGAACATCTACATCAGCAAGGAGTTCCTACATGGCAGAACAATTTTCTATTGGGCATTTGCAGAAAGATTTCAGGTCATTTGTGCTGCCTGGAAAGTGCAAAGAGACTATATCTGAACAGGTAATCTAAGCCCAAAATTCTTGGTATTTATCTTTTAAAAAAATATTTCTATTTAAAAAAAATAAAGCACAGAGGACAATACCTGAACATCAACAAAAATATAGACTTGGAAACAGAAAACTTTATTTTAAAAGAGTTAAAGTTGAAATGATATTTCATTGGAGTCCAGCAGCACCTAACACTGTTAGCCTTCTTACAACAAATCTAATATTTTTAAAGAGCTCAAACTTCAGAATGTTTGGAAATGAGTAAGTATGCAGTGTAGTTGTAGCATTCTTGTTCCCAAGTAAGAGATCTGTTCAGAGCAGAGCAACCACAGCACACCAGTGAATCCATTCCCAAATTTAACACTTTTTTCAAAAAAATCTGGAGCTCCCAGAAAAATTCTACCTTCAGTTGATATGTGGCACACAACATTTCAAGAGCATTGGTTTCCTTTTGGGGAAGTTAGAAAAGAGAGAGTTGAAAATCTGTCTTATAACTGGATGTTAGTGTGAACTAGAACTGCTTGGGAATTTTTTTAATGAAAAGGTTTGTCATGGAATCTAAAGCTTTTAGGGGAAACACCTCAGTTTTGACTAAGCTTTTTCAGTAGTGGTTTGGACATTCACTAGAGATGTGAGCAACCCCCATTCAAATCCCTGCTCCAAATGAAATATAGCAGGAACTTCAACAAGGAGATATTATATCCCAGGTAACTGCCCTACTCACCAGACTACAGAATCAGTCTCTGGATCTTGCACTCACAAACTCTCCTATTGTACCTACTGAGCTTTCTACAGCTCTTCATCAGGCCAGTGACTGAATGCAAAGCCTAGTGGTAGGTCACTCACCTGGGTTAAAGGAAACCGTGATAAAAGTCCCTGCTCCAATTAATATTTATTTATGAAAAGTGCAACAATTCCAACAGAAGGGATTGAGAAAGACCAAGCCTGAATCAAGCAGAGAAGGGACTTGAACCTGCATCTCCTGCATTACAAGTGAGTGGGTCTTTCGTGCTCTGGTTTTTCAGGAAAAATTGTGCATGTTCTGTTTTGTCCGAGCACAGAATGGGAAAACTTTTGAAAGATAGTCATAGCAGTTAAGCCTGAAAGAACATCTGCACAGGAAACTAAACTATTATGCACTACAAGCTGGAGATAGGAGGATCCAAGTGCAACAGTGCCCGAGGCCCCCACAATGGCAGAGTTGATTAAGTGAGACATACCCAGATAATCTTGGCAAGTGACTACACCCACTCACTGCAGAGGAAGGTGAAAACACCCAAGTTTACTGCTAATCTGATCTGGGAGAAAATTCCTTGCTGATTCCATGGTGATCAGTTAGACCCTGAGCTTGGGAGAGAGAATCACCCAGCCAAGCACCTGAGAGAGACAATACTTAGTGCCTCCTCTGAGCTATTTTGAGATTATTATTTTTTTAATTAAAACATGGATCTTGTAGGTTATTTATTGGTTGTTAAATATGTGTGGGTGGGGTTCAAAGACAGAAAAGTATGATTTGTAAACTGTTTTGAGTTGAAAGATATTGTGCTTCCTTAATATTTTCATAAGATGAGAAAACCATATTCTGCCCACCTTTATTTTCAGTCTTAACTACTGAGCAAATACCACTGCTTTATACTAATATTCTTTATTAGCTACATTATTCAATTGTATGACAATATTTTGTGCAATATTTTTTGGAAAAAAAGTGAACAGAATGCTGGAAATAATTAAGAAAAGGATAGATAATAGGACAGAAAATATCATTTTGCCACTATATAAACCCATGGTATGCCCACATCTTTAATACTGTGTGCTGATGTGGTTGCCCTGTTTAAAAAATAAAAAAAAGGTATATTGGAATTGGAAAAGGTTCAGAAAGGGCAACAAAAATTTTTAGGGGTATAGAACGACTTCTGTATGAGGAGAGATTAATAAGACTGAGACTTTTCAGCTTCAAAAAGAGACAGAGATATGATTGAGGCCTATAAAACCATGACTGGTGTAGAGAAAGTAGATAAAGAAGTGTTGTTTACTACTTCTCCTAACAAGAACTATGGGTCACCAAATGAAATTAATAGGCAGCAGGTTTAAAACAAATGAAAAGAAGTATTTCTTCACATGACGCACAGTCAACATGTGGAACTCCTTGCCAGAAGATGTTGTGAAGGCCATGACCATAACAGGGTTCAAAAAAGTACTAGATAAATTCATGGAGAATAGGTGCATCAATGGCTATTAGCCATGATGGACAGGAATGGTATCCCTAGCCTCTGTTTGGCAGAAGCTGGGAATGAGCGACAGGTGATGGATCACTTGATGATTACCTGTTCTGTTCATTTCCTCGGGGACGCCTGGCACTGGCCACTGTCAGAAGACAGGATACTGGGCTAGATGGAACTTTGGTCTGACCCAGTAGGGCCATTCTTATGTTCAAACGTGACATGAATATTTTCATATAAGAGCTTTTTTTCTCATTGTTGGAAAAGTCCAGATAAAGGAGTACTATAAAAAGCTTAATGTCTGCACAATATATGCTGTTTATTCCTTTGTGTATAAACTGGCTTTTCAGTTGAAGTCAATAAAATCAAACTACTGCAGCAGTGTAATACACAAACATCAGCATGAAGATGTCAGAAGCCGAGCTCTGATTTCTTGCACCATTGCTAAGTTGTAAAATTCAGCCACTCAAGTTTCAACACAAGTCTTTGATTTGTAAAATTGGATTACATTTCTTAGAACATTTGGCCCCTGGAGGAGGTAGAAATAACTGGAAGAACATGAGGAGCATCCTTTCACATTTATTCCAGGCATTGGCAGGACACCAGTGGGAGTTTGCATAAGTATTTCAATACACCGCTACTAATGTTTATAGCTCTGGACATTATTACAGAGAAAGTAATAATACAGTAAATGAAATGCAAACATAAGTGCCGTGTTAGTCTGATGACCATTTATATAACTTACTATATTTTTTGGTGTACAGCTATAACACCAGGAGTCATTATTTTCCTTTGTGAATGTACAACGGGTAAACAATGAATTCTAGTTATTGAAGACTGGAATAAAGGGGTTGCTAAAAATTGCCTGCCATATTGTGCAGATGAAGAGCATTGCATATGATTGATATATCTACCCAACTTTGGTTAATAGGAACCTAGGAACTACCATATGTGATCAAACAAGTGGGTCATTTGGTGCAGTATCTCTGACAATAACCACTGCCAAATGGTTCAGAAGAAGAAACAAGAAACCCCATAGTGCACAATTAAGGGATAATTTAACCACAGGAAAAGTGTTTTCTTAATCCACCTAAATTATTGGTTGGTTTACACCTTGAAACATAAGGATTCATGTCATTTATAAGTATATCTAATATGGATGTGCCTAATGTTCTCTTAATATCATAATAAGAACATTCATATATTTTTTCTTCTGCCTAATTTAACCATAGATACTCTTATTATCACTATAAATGCCTAACCTTAATCCTATTTTGAGACTACTAAACTCTTGTCCTCAATGTTATTATATGGTTATGAGCTCCACAAGTTAATTTACTTTAAAATTATTTATTGTTACAAATTTAAAAGTTGTTGTCATTTTCATTTTATTTACTGTCCTCTTTTCCTAGTACTATGAGAAAGGTTGGGCACTCCTATTTACCCTAACTTCTCTATACCTAATAAAGTATATAGAAATTGGATTAGGTACTTTAAACCTCATTGGTTTCTTTATTTTATTGACTATCACTTTGTAAAATTAACAGAGACCTGAGGGATTGGATTATTTTTTGTCTGTTTAAAATAAAAACAGACAATAAAACAACTACACCTCCATTTTAGCTTAGGTGGTTTTGGGGCTGTCTATCCAATTTCTTCCCTTCTTATAAGTTTTATTATTACAAAGTATGAAGCATTACATATTACAGTAAACTTCAAAAAAGTGCGAGGTGCTCTACAAATATAAACAATAATAGTACCTATGTCCCAAGGAGGTTACATTTGGGGGGGGAAAAGTAGCAAAGGACAGATAAAAGGGATAACATATACTAGGGTGAAGCTATACCACCCTCCATTAAAGTGTTATAATATGTCTTCTGCAGGAAGTAGGAAGCACTTACTGATTCCATAAGAAGAGAACCTCTTCCTTCACTAATTCTTCAGACTAGCCAGACCTGATCTTTTCAGGGGCCCCTTTTTATAAGCATCAACCTGTTTTCTTTCCTCTGTAGAAAGCGCCAACTCCTGTTGCCAACTCCAGTCCTCTGCTGATGGCACAATAAGAATACTGCATGCATAAGTTCAGTGTGTCCTCATAGAACAAAGTAAAAAAGGTGGGGAAATAGGTAGGATGCCCCAACTGAGCTAAAATTCAAAGAGATTTTTGTTTACTTGAATCCAATTTGGTCTATAATTCATCATGATTAGAACTATTTATACATGGGGGAAGTATGAAGAGAAATTTCTGACTTCTCCTTATTGCAGTTGCTCTCTGCAGGGAGTGGAAGAAAGTGGGGCTCATTGTGGCTGAGGTGGAGTGAAGATATGGTCTTCCACAGGCTGATTGTAGCTGCGGGGGCCTATCCTGATGCAGAGAGTAAAGAGAGGCTGTGGAAGCAATCTCAAAAGTAAGGAAAGGGGGATGTTATGCAAAATAGATTCACTTGTGTGTCATTGTGAAATTATGTTCACAGGTATGTATGCTGCCCTCTCTTTTCACTTTAGTGAAAATGAAAGATCCAACAGAGAGTTGAGCCATAGTTCCATTGTTCAGCTCTGATTTGGATACAGGAAGCATGTGCAAGGTGCCTGTACCAGCTGTAGAATATGATCTGTGCTGTTTAGGTGTTCCTTTCACACATCATAAATGATCTGGAGAAAGGGTTAAAGTGAGGTGGCAAAGTTTGCAGATGATACTAAACTGCTCAAGATACTTAAGACCAAAGCAGACTGTGAAGAACTTCAAAAAGATCTCACAAAGCTAAGTGATTGGGCAACGAAATGGCAAATGAAATTTAATGTGGATAAATGTAAAGTAATGCACATTGGGAAAAATAACCCCAACTATACATTTAATATGATGGGGGCTAATTTAGCTACAACTAAAAAGATCTTGGAGTCATTGTGGATAGTTCTGTGACAACGTCCATGCAGTGTGCAGCGGCAGTCAAAAAAGCAAATAAGATGTTAGGAATCATTAAAAAGGGGATAGAGAATAAAAGGGAAAATATCTTATTGCCCTTATATAAATCCATAGTACACCCACATCTTGAATACTGTGTATAGATGTGGTCTCCTCATCTCAAAAAAGATATACTGGCATTAGAAAAGGTTCAGAGAAGGGCAACCAAAATGATTAGGGGTTTGGAATGGGTCCCATATGAGAAGAGATTAAAGACCCTAGGACTTTTCAGCCTGGAAAAGAGGAGACTAAGAGGGGATATGATAAAGGTATATAAAATCATGAGTGATGTGGAGAAAGTGAATAAGGAAAAGCTATTGTTCCCATAATATAAGAACTATGGGCCACTAAATGAAATTAATGAGCAGCAGGTTTAAAACAAATAAAAGGAAGTTCTTCACACAGCGCATAGTCAACTTGCGGAACTTCTTGTCTGAGGAAGTTGTGAAGGCTAGGACTATAATAGAGTTTAAAACAGACCTGGATAAATTCATAGAGGTTAAGTCCATTAATGACTATTAGCCAGGATAGGTAAGGAATGGTGTCCCTAGCCTCTGTTTGTCAGAGGCTGGAGATGGATGGCAGGAGAGAGATCACTTGATCGTTACCTGTTAGGTTCACTCCCTCTGGGGCACCTGGCATTGGCCACTGTCGATAGACAGGGTACTGGGCTGGATTTACTTTTGGTCTGACCCAATATGGCCATTCTTATGTTCTTATCTTAGCATTCAGGGTGGGTGTAGGTCATAGTCAGTGAAATTCCATGGATCCACCCGCCATAGGGTGACCAGATAGCAAGTGCGAAAAATCAGGACAAGGTGTGAGGGGTAATAGGTGCCTATATAAGAAAAAGCCCCAGATAGCAGCACTGTCCCTATAAAATCGGGACATCTGGTCACCCTAACCAGCCAGCCACCTACCCAAACTCTCAGAGGCTACTGGATCTAAAAGGTTGTAAGAGAGTATTCAATATGGTTCAGCTACAGTTCCTCAGCTCTGGGTATTGGGGAAGATTTGATTTACTTAGACTGGGCTCAGGGACCAGGAACTGACCATTAGTGTGTTTTTGTTTTTGGTGGAGACAAATATCCCACATCACTATATGTGGGTTCTCCTCTTTTTCAGACACTTCGTAACACAATGTTTTTGCTTTTGTTATTTTAACTTAAAATCTTAGAAGACATGTCCACCCATACTGATTAATGAAAATGAAAGGTAATATGATAATTACCATTCTATTAGCAGCTGCACTATTGTTAAACAAATAATTATACATAGCCCTCTCTCTCAAACATAACTACTATACTACAATGTGTCTGCACTGTGTGGTCACCTGTTGCAAGCTCTCTCTCTCTGCTCCCCCGACTCCCACCCCTAAAAAAACAATAAATATTGAAAAAAAATGAAAATGACTAATTTTTACCTTGGTGCACAATGGAAAAAATCTCAACAAAAGAAAATGTGAGATGGGATAACTGTTTCCCATTCAGCTCTATTAATAATAAATATCCCGTGTAATACTAAATTGTACTAAATTTAAATTAGAGGTGGAGGGTTAGAGTGAAATAGTCAAATCCTGAGAATATATACACCTCCTTTTAGAGAAAAGTGAACAAAAAAGCAGCCAAGAAGTAGAGGGTTTTGTGGTGGAAACATCAAGTCAATGTTAACAACAGCATATAAATCACAACAAGTGAACAAAGAATAGAATTATTTAAGCTTCCATCCTGAGTATAGCTCTGTTCTGATTTGTGTATCTATGCAGGCTCGTCTCTTTTTTTTATTGCAGATTTTTACAGTCTGTTGATTGCACCTTACTTTGAGCTTGAAGCATACAAATCATGCAGTTGGATATGAGCAGCTAGGTGGGGTTTACTTTATCATGCATTTAATACTGAAAATGAATTGTATATTGTCACAGGGAAACACATGACATAATTTGATCTCTGTGTTCAAATACATTTTAATAATCAGGTAGAGTGAAGTCCTGTCCCAATTGAATTCAATAGCAAGAGTCTCACTGACTTCAGTAAAGATTTCCAGTGACTCCAGTAGGGCCAGAATTTTACTTATTATCTTTAGACAGTATGTGACAGATTCAAAGCCTATTGAAGCCAGTGGAAACACTTATTATTGTCAATGGGGTTTGGATTTGACCTTGTCTGTATTTTTCAGCTCAGCAATTTTGAGTATTTAATATAGTAGTTTACTAGCTGACACATCCTGTAATGAAGCCTCAAAAATTTCATTTAAAACTGTTTAGTCATCTTGCACTTGTACATGATAATGTAACTGTTCAATTAATCAGAGAAATATACTAATTATTTTGTCTTAATTTGTGTGCTGCAAGTATTTGGGTCACTGATAAGTACTTTCTGTCAGACAAGTGGAGTAAACTTCAGCTCAGCACCTGACAAGCAATCAGATACAAGCTCAGTGCTTCCTCCAGTCAGCTCTAGCCTGCCCCAAGAGTTCAATTTTAAATTCCCAATATATTTATTATAGATCATCAATAAACTGTATAACAGTGGGTCAGTCATACCTTGAAATTCTTATTCAGTCCTTAACGCCCGAAGACCTAAAATTCTTATTGAAAATAAATGAGGCTTTTGCCTGAGTAAGGACTGGGTAACATCTTAAGGCTAGATCATACCCCTATGAAATAATATCTACATGGTGGATCGATAACTCGGAAGCTTCTGTCAGGGGTTCCCTCTGCATTCTTCCATAGATGGCCAGGATTTGTCCCCCTCCGCTTACATGAGAATGTAAATGAGGTTCTGGTTCATAAGCCCCAAAGATGCCCAAGCTCTGTTGGGCCACAGGGTTATTTGCTTGGAGCCGCTAGTGCTTCTGTCTATACTCCTGGAATCTCATTGCCAGGGATTCCCTGAGCCATAGCTGCCTCCAGGCTACCCCTTTATGGTCCACTGTGGGAATGGGCCTACACCAAAGAGTTACTATTATTAAAACACACAGCTGTTTTATTTTTTCTATGAAATATCTGGGGTGTGGTGGATGTGCCTCCTTCTAGCCTGTTCCCTGCTTTCCCAGCTCACCTACAAGTCTTCTTTAATAATAATCAATAAATACTCTTTCTGTGAGAATGTTGAGATGCAGTGTGGTCCAGTGGAAAGGATGCTAACTGGATCTTGGAAAAAGGCCTGAGTTCTATTTCTGGTTTTGCTAATGACCTGCTGTGTGACCTGGTACAAATCAATTCCCTTCTTTGTCTGTTTCCACTTCCTCCCTGTTTGTCAAGTCAATTTAAGTTCTTTGGGCCAGTTAGGCTATGTCTACACTGCACACCTTACAACGAAATGGTTGTACCACTGCAGCAGTGCCATTTTAAAGTGTACTGTGTGGTTGCTCTTTGTTGCCAGGAGAAACCTCTCCCGGTGACAAAATAAAGCCACTCCCTACGACGGGCTGTAGCTTTGTCGCTGGAAAAGCATCTTGCATTGATGAAGCGCTGTCCACGCTTGCACTTTTCCTCGTTAAAATTTTTGTTGTTCAAGGGTGTGATTTTTCCACACCCCTCAGCGACAAACGTTTTAAAGTCAGAAGTGCAATGTGGACATGGCCTCAGTCTCTCTTACTATGGGTGTGTCTACACTACGAAAATAGGTCAATTTTATAGAAGTTGATTTTTTAGAAATTGATTTGATACAGTCAATTGTGTGTGTCCCCACTAAGCGCATTAAGTCGGCGGTGTGCGTCCACAGTACCGAGGCTAGCATCGACTTTTGGAGTGTTGCACTGTGGTAGCTATCCCACAGTTCCCGCAGTCTCCACTGCCCATTGGAATTCTGGGTTGAACTCCCAGTGCCTGATGGGTCAAAAATATTTTCACGGGTGGTTCTGGGTACATGTTGTCAGGCCCTCCTCCCTTCCTCCTTCTCTCCATGAAAGCAATGGCAAAAAATCATTTCTCACCTTTTTTCCTGCATTACCTGTGCAGACAACATACCATGGCAAGCATGGAGCCCGCTGTGCTCACTATCACCGTATGTCTCCTGGGTGCTGCTGGCAGACATGGTACTGCAGTGCTACACAGCAGCATCCCCTTGCCTTGCCTTGCCTTGCCTTGCGGAGGGCAGAAGGTACAATTTTACTGCTAGCCGTCATCGTCGTCCTGCGGGTGCTCCTGGCCAATCTCGGTTAGGTTGGTCGGGGGCGCCTGGGCAGACATGGGTGCTCCTGGCTGGCCTGGATGAGGTCGGTTGGGACAAAAAATGGGAATACTCCAGGTCATTCTCTTCTTTAAGTTTTGTCTAATGGAGATTCAGTCCTGCCTGGAATATCATGCCAGCTGGAGGCTTCTGCCTCAGGCTGCTCTCCCAGTCGGCAACACCACACAGTCGCACCTACTCCTGCCTATCCCTTGCTCCCATGGCTCATGAAGCCTGGACAATAGTAAGGAGCAGTGCATAATGGTGGTAGAATGTGCCTTTTGACGTTTTAAAACTCACTGGCGCAGTTTACTGACTCAGTTCGTCCTCAGCGAAACAAATATTCCTATTATTATTACTGCTTGCTGTGTGCTCTGCAATATCTGTGAGAGTAAGGGGTAGACATTTATGGAGGGGTGGGAGGTGGAGGCAAATCGCATGGTCACTGATTACAAGCAGCCAGACACGAGGGCGTTTAGAAGAGGACAGCATGGTGCGCTGTGCATCAGGGAAGCTTTGAAAACCAGTTTCATGACTGGCCAGGCTATGGTGTGAAAGTTCTGTTTGTTTCTCCTTTATGAAAACCCATCCCCTTAGTTCACTATCTTTCCCTGTAAGCCATCCACCTTCCCCTCCCCCTTTAGATCTCCACTTGCAGAGGCAATAAAGTCATTGTTGTTTCAAATTCATGCATTCTTCATTAATTCGTCACACAAATGGGGGGATAACTGGGGTGAGGGAGGAAGGAAGCACAGGAGTGGGGTAGCTGTAGGGGCACCCCCTAGAATGGCATGCAGCTCATCATAGAAGCTGCATGTCTGGCGTTCTGACCTGGAGTGGCCATTTGCCTCTCTGGTTCTTTGGTAGGCTTCACGTGGCACTGCTGCGAGTCCCTGTTATAACCTCTGTCCTTCATGCCCTTGGAGATTTTTTCAAATATTCCGGCATTTCATCTTTTGGAACGGAGTTCAGATATCACGGTTTCATCTCCCCATACAGTGAACAGATGCAGTACTTCCTGTTCAGTCCATGCTGGAGCGATTCTGGGACTCTTGGTCACTTGTGCTGATCAGCTCGCTACTCTGGTCAAACAAGAAATGAAATTCAAAAGTTTGCGGGACTTTTCCTGTCTATCTGGCCAGTGCATCTGAGTTGAGAGTGCTGTCCAGAGTGGTCACAATGGAGCACTCTGAGATAGCCCCCAGAGGCCAATACTGTCGAATTGCGTCCAGACTACCCTAAATTCGACCCAGCACGGTCAATTTTAGTGATAATCCCCTCATCAGGGAGGAGTACAGAAATCAATTTTAAGAGCCCTTTAAGTCCACAAAAATGGCTTCATTGTGTGGATGGGTACAGGGTTAAATCAATCTAACACTGCTAAATTCGACGTAAACTCATACTGTTGGCCAGAGCTATATGTTTGTACAATGCCTAGCACAATGGGAGTCAGATCTCAGTTGGGGCATCTCGGGGCAATAGTAATACAAATAAATAATACAGTGCTAGACTCCTTAAAAAGAAGTACATTCTCCTCTCACCAAGCAACATTATATGTAAGACTTCTATCATAACCTTAGTCCCAGATTTGGACCTTAGCGTCCAAAATATGGGGGTTAGCATGAAAATCTCCAAGCTTAGTTACCAGCTTGGACCTGGTACTTGCTGCCACCACCCAAAAAATTAGAGTGTTTTGGGGCACTCTGGTCCCCCTGAAAAACCTTCCCTGGGGACCCCAAGACCCAAATCCCTTGAGTCTCACAACCAAGGGAAATAATCCTTTTTCCCTTCCCCCCTCCAGGTGCTCCTGGAGAGATACACAGACACAAGCTCTGTGAATCCAAACAGAGTGACTCCCCCTCTCCGTTCCCAGTCCTGGAAACCAAAAGCACTTTCCTATTCCCCCAGAGGGAATGCAAAATCAGGCTAGCAAATCCAACACACAGATCTCCCCCTGATTTCTTCCTCCCACCAATTCCCTGGTGACTACAGACTCAATTTCCCTGAAGTAAAGAAAAACTCCAACAGGTCTTAAAAGAAAGCTTTATATAAAAAGAAAGAAAAATACATACAAATGGTCTCTCTGTATTAAGGTGACAAAATACAGGGTCGATTGCTTAAAAGAATATTGAATAAACAGCCTTATTCAAAAAGAATACAAATCAAAGCACTCCAGCACTTATATTCATGCAAATACCAAAGAAAAGAAACCATAGAACTTACTATCTGATCTCTTTGTCCTTACACTTAGAAACAGAAGATTAGAAAGCAGAACTACTTCTCCAAAGCTCAGAGAAAGCAGGCAGACAGACAAAAGACTCAGACACAAACTTCCCTCCACCCAGAGTTGAAAAAATCCGGTTTCCTGATTGGTCCTCTGGTCAGGTGCTTCAGGTGAAAGAGACATTAACCATTAGCTATCTGTTTATGACACGCCCCCCAAATTGCAGATAGTGGGGAAGCTCACTGGCGGCGATTTCCTTCTAGAACTTGAAAATAAACAGATTAATACAACACATGCACCTTTACATATACCCCTAAGTATATAACTAACAGACTTCTACATTTTAAGAACACTTTTTAACTACTGAATTCTGGGAAACTCTCACGGGAGAGTGCATCAGCTACTTTGTTAGAAGCTCCTGTGATGTGCTGAATTTCAAAATCAAAATCTTGGAGAGCTAAACTCCAACGAAGAAGTTTCTTGTTGTTCCCCTTGGCAGTGTGAAGCCACTTTATTGCAGCATGGTCAGTTTGTAGTTGGAACCGCCGTCCCCAAACATATGGGCGTAGCTTTTCCAGGGCGTACACAATGGCATAGCATTCCTTTTCACTGACTGACCAGTGACTTTCCCTCTCAGACAGTTTCTTGCTGAGAAACACGACAGGATGGAAGTTGTGATCTGTTGCTTCCTGCATGAGCACTGCTCCTATACCACGCTCAGATGCATCTGTGGTTACTAGGAATGGCTTGTCAAAGTCCGGGGCCCTGAGCACAGGGTCAGACATGAGCATCGCCTTAAGCTGGGTAAAGGCCTTTTGACACTCATCAGTCCACTTAACTGCATTTGGCTGGGTCTTTTTGGTCAGGTCGGTCAGTGGGGCAGCGATTTGGCTGTAGTGTGGTACAAATCGCCTGTAGTATCCGGCCAAGCCTAAGAAGGATTGGACCTGCTTCTTTGACCGTGGGACAGGCCACTTTTGGATAGCATCCACCTTGGCCTGTAGGGGGTTTATGGTTCCTCGACCCACCTGGTGCCCCAGGTAAGTCACTCTGTTTTGGCCTATTTGACACTTTTTGGCCTTAACAGTTAGTCCTGCCTGCCTGATGCGCTCAAAGACCTTTTCCAGGTGTAGTAGGTGTTCGGGCCAGGAGTCTGAAAAAATGGCCACATCATCGAGGTAGGCAACTGCAAATTCTCCCAGTCCAGCTAGTAGACCATCTACTAGCCTCTGGAAGGTGGCGGGTGCATTTCGAAGGCCGAAAGGAAGGACATTGAATTCATACACCCCCGCATGGGTGACGAATGCTGACCTCTCCTTGGCAGGTTCATCTAGCGGTACTTGCCAGTACCCCTTGGTTAAGTCTATTGTAGAGATGAACTGGGCACGTCCCAACTTCTCCAATAGCTCATCGGTACGTGGTATTGGATAGTTGTCCGGACGAGTTACAGCATTTAGCTTACGGTAGTCCACGCAAAAGCGTATTTCCCCATCTGGTTTGGGTACCAGAACCACTGGAGATGCCCATGCACTGGTAGATGGGCGGATTATACCCATCTGTAGCATGTTCTGGATCTCCCGTTCTATAGCAGCTTGGGCATGAGGAGACACCCGGTAGGGTGGGGTTCTGATTGGGTGAGCATTACCTGTATCAATGGAGTGGTATGCCCGTTCAGTCCGTCCTGGGGTGGCTGAGAACAATGAGGCGAAGCTAGTGCACAGCTCCTTGATTTGTTGCCGCTGCAGACGTTCCAGGGTGGTTGAGAGGTTCACCTCTTCCACGCCACCGTCTTTTTTCCCGTCGCAGTAGACACCGTCAGGCCACTCAGCCTCATCTTCCTGGACTGTAAACTGACAAACCTGTAAGTCTCTGGAATAGAAAGGCTTGAGAGAATTAACATGGTACACTTTAGGCTTTAGTGAGGACTTGGGAAATGCTATGAGGTAATTTACAGTTCCCAGGCGCTCTTGGACCGTGAATGGCCCCCTTCCCATGATGCTTCCATCTTATGGGCCTGTTGCGCCTTCAAGACCATAACCTGGTCTCCTACCTTGAAGGAACGTTCTCTGGCATGTCTGTCATACCAGGCCTTTTGCTCTTCCTGAGCATCCTTTAGATTCTCTCTAGCAAGGGCTAAAGAGTGTCGGAGGGTGCTTTGCAGATTGCTTACAAAGTCCAGAATGTTAGTTCCTGGAGAAGGCGTAAACTCCTCCCATTGCTGCTTCACCAACTGTAATGGCCCCTTAACCTCGTGACCATACACAAGTTCAAATGGTGAAAACCCTAAACTGGGATGTGGTACAGCCCTGTAGGCAAACAGCAACTGCTGCAACACTAGGTCCCAATTATTGGAGAATTCGTTGATGAATTTTCGTATCATGGCCCCCAAAGTTCCATTGAACCTTTCCACCAGGCCATTGGTTTGATGGTGGTACGGGGTGGCAACCAAGTGATTCACCCCATGAGTTTCCCACAGTTTTTCCATGGTCCCTGCCAGGAAATTAGACCCTGAATCTGTAAGGATGTCAGAGGGCCAACCTACCCTGGCAAAGATGTCTGTTAGGGCCAGGCACACAGTGTTAGCCCTGGTGTTGCCTAGAGCGACTGCTTCTGGCCATCGGGTAGCAAAGTCCACTAAAGTCAGTACGTACTGCTTTCCTCTGGGTGTCTTTTTTGGGAATGGATCCAGAATATCCACAGCTACTCGCTGAAATGGGACCTCAATTATGGGGAGTGGCTGGAGAGGGGCCTTGACCTGGTCTTGAGGCTTTCCCACTCTTTGGCATACCTCACAAGACCGGACATACTTGGCAACGTCCTTGCCCATCCCCTCCCAGTGGAAGGACTTCCCCAACCGGTCCTTGGTTCTGTTCACCCCAGCATGGCCACTGGGATGATCATGGGCTAAGCTTAAGAGCTTCCCCCGGTACTTAGTTGGAACGACCAACTGTTTTTGCAGCTGCCATTCTTCCCGGTGTCCACCAGAAAGAATTTCCTTGTATAAAAGTCCTTGGTCTATAACAAACCGGGATCGATTAGAAGAGCTGAGAGGCGGTGGGATGCTCCGTGCCGCCGCCCAAGCTTTCTGAAGGCTGTCATCCGCTTCCTGCTCAGCCTGGAACTGTTCCCTTGAGGCTGGGGTCACCAGTTCTTCCTCAGACTGTGGACTTGGGCTTGGTCCCTCTGGAAGCAATGTAGGTGATGGGGTTGTTTCCGTTGCTGGTGAACCGCTCTCCACTGGTGCACCTGAGGTTATTTCAGGCTCTGGCTGAGCCTTTTGGGTATGGCTGTCTGTTGCTTCTGCCAGTTTTTGCTCGCTGGCGCCCTCTGGCGTTGAGTTTGAAGCTGGGGTTGCAATTGCTGGTGCTGGTTGCTGTTCCAGTTCCGGGCCTGGGGCTGGAGGTGCTGTGGCTGTTTCAATGGTTGGCATGGAATCTGGATCCACTACCTCTGTCTGGGTCTCTGGTAACACAGACGGGGCCTCTGTGGACGGCTCAGGAACAGGAATGGGTCTGGAAGCTTGCCTGGTTTGGCTACGTGTAACCATTCCCACTCTCTTGGCCCGCCTCACCTGGTTGGCCAAGTCTTCCCCCAGTAGCATGGGGATAGGATAATTGTCATAGACTGCAAAAGTCCACATTCCTGACCAGCCTTTGTACTGGACAGGCAGTTCAGCTGTAGGCAAGTCTACAGCTTGTGACATGAAGGGGTAAATTGTAACTTTGGCCTTTGGGTTGATGAATTTGGGGTCAACGAAGGATTGGTGGATAGCTGACACTTGTGCCCCCGTGTCTCTCCACGCAGTAACCTTCTTTCCGCCCACTCTCAAATTTTCCCTTCGCTCCAAGGGTATTTGAGAGGCATCCGGGCCTGGGGATCTTTGGTGTGATGGTGGTGTAATGAATTGCACTCGCATGGTGTTCTTGGGACAGTTGGCCTTGATATGTCCCAGTTCATTACACTTAAAGCATCTTCCATCTGATGGGTCAGTGGGCCGAGGTGAGTTACTGGAGACTAGTGAGGTGGAAGAGTAGGGTGTCTGTGGCTTTACTTGGGTGGTATGTGGGGTCTTTGGCTGTCCTCGGTTGTAGGGTTTATGGTCTGTGTGCCCCCTGGGGTAATCGTTCCCCTTGACAGTAGCTTTCTTGCTTTCTGCCAGTTCCATCCATTTGGCTCCAATCTCCCCCGCCTCAGCGAGATCTTTGGGTTTTCCATCTTGTATGTACCGTGTGATGTCTTCAGGAACACCATCCAAGAACTGCTCCATTTGTATGAGGAGGTGCAGTTCTTCCAAGGTTTGAACGTTGTTTCCTGTTATCCAGGCCTCATAGTTTTTTGCAATGTAGTAGGCGTGTTTGGGAAATGACACCTCTGGTTTCCACTTTTGGGTTCTGAAGCGCCGACGGGCATGATCTGGGGTTATCCCCATTCTGTATCTGGCCTTGGTTTGAAAAAGTTTATAGTCATTCATTTGCTGCTTAGGCATTTCAGCTGCCACCTCTGCTAAAGGTCCACTGAGCTGTGACCTTAATTCTACCATGTACTGGTCTTCGGGGATGCTGTACCCAAGACAGGCTCTTTCAAAATTTTCCAAGAAGGCCTCGGTGTCATCACCTGCCTTGTAGGTGGGAAATTTCCTGTGCTGTGGAGCAATAATTGGCGCCGGGTTGTTAGGGTTGGCTGGCACATGCAGCCCAGCTTTTGCCAACTCCAGTTCATGTTTTCTCTGTTTTTCCTTCTCTTCATTCTCTTTTTGTTGCTTTTCCATTTCTCTGCGGTGGGCCGCCTCTTCTTCTGCTTGTTTCCTTCGGTAGGCCACCTCTTCTTCTTCTAGTTTTCTTTTGTGTGCTGCCTCTTTGATTTGTTCTTCTCTTTCTTTCATCTCCATTTGTCGCCTGTGTTCAGCTTCTTTGAATTGCTCTTCAGCCTCAATTTTTGCCTTAGAAGTCATGATTCCTGTTTTCTTGTGTTGGGGTGCCCTCTGGTGTTTATTTTCAGAACTGCAGGTTCTCTGTTGCCTCCTGAAGTCTGCCTAGCAACAATGCTTTTTTCCCTTTCTCTCTCTACCTAATGTTCAATGAAAGGAAACCAGAAAACCCACTTTATTTGCATGTATATAGTGCTGGTAATGACTCCTAATGGGAGTGCTATTGCATGACAAAAGACCTGTAACAGCTCCATAATGGCTTCTTGCTTAACATGCAAGCCACAAACTGCCAGAGAGAGCAGAAAAAAAAATTCTCTCTGGTTCCCTTTTAAAACCAAACTGTTTCTTTCTGCTAAAAAGCCCTTAGCAGAGAAAAGAAAAATATAATATTCCTACTGGATTCTGTCTATATCCCAACCGCTGCTACTCATATCATAACCTTAGTCCCAGATTTGGACCTTAGCGTCCAAAATATGGGGGTTAGCATGAAAACCTCCAAGCTTAGTTACCAGCTTGGACCTGGTACTTGCTGCCACCACCCAAAAAATTAGAGTGTTTTGGGGCACTCTGGTCCCCCTGAAAAACCTTCCCTGGGACCCCAAGACCCAAATCCCTTGAGTCTCACAACCAAGGGAAATAATCCTTTTTCCCTTCCCCCCTCCAGGTGCTCCTGGAGAGATACACAGACACAAGCTCTGTGAATCCAAACAGAGTGACTCCCCCTCTCCGTTCCCAGTCCTGGAAACCAAAAGCACTTTCCTATTCCCCCAGAGGGAATGCAAAATCAGGCTAGCAAATCCAACACACAGATCTCCCCCTGATTTCTTCCTCCCACCAATTCCCTGGTGACTACAGACTCAATTTCCATGAAGTAAAGAAAAACTCCAACAGGTCTTAAAAGAAAGCTTTATATAAAAAGAAAGAAAAATACATACAAATGGTCTCTCTGTATTAAGGTGACAAAATACAGGGTCGATTGCTTAAAAGAATATTGAATAAACAGCCTTATTCAAAAAGAATACAAATCAAAGCACTCCAGCACTTATATTCATGCAAATACCAAAGAAAAGAAACCATAGAACTTACTATCTGATCTCTTTGTCCTTACACTTAGAAACAGAAGATTAGAAAGCAGAACTACTTCTCCAAAGCTCAGAGAAAGCAGGCAGACAGACAAAAGACTCAGACACAAACTTCCCTCCACCCAGAGTTGAAAAAATCCGGTTTCCTGATTGGTCCTCTGGTCAGGTGCTTCAGGTGAAAGAGACATTAACCCTTAGCTATCTGTTTATGACAACTTCACTTCCTAGTATCCATCAACATATCAGTTCCTAGCACTAAACTGGAACTTTCTTGTTCTTCTTGATTGGTAAAAAATCCTTTGTTTTAGATGTCATGGTATAAATCCCCACTCTGAACCTTAGTGTCCAAAAGATGGGGTACCAGCATGAATCCCCCTAAGCTTAATTACCAGCTTAGATCTTGTAGTGCTGCCACCAACCAGGACTTGCAGTGCCTGGTAAACTCTGGTCCCCTCAAAACCTTCTCAGAGGACCCCAAGATCCAGACCCCCTGGATCTTACACAAGGAAAATAAACCCTTTCCTCCACTGTTGCCTCTCTCAAGCTTTCCCTCCCTGGGTTACCCTGGAAGATCACTGTGATTCAAACTCCTTGAATCTAAAAACAGAGAGGAGTGCACCTTGCCCCCTCCTCTTTCCCCCTCCCCAAGAGGTAATACAGATTCAAGCTCCGTGAATCTAAAACAAAGGGATTCCACCTTCCCCCCTGCTTTCTCTCTCCCTGTCTCCCGCCAATTCCCTGGTGAGTACAGACTCAATTCCCTTGAGCCTCAACAAGGGGAAAAAATCAATCAGGTCTTAGAAAGAAAACTTTTAATAAAAAGAAGGAAAAAAAAGTTGTCTCTGTAATTTAGATGGTAAATGTTACAGGGTCTTTCAGCTTATAGACACTAGAGAGGAGCCTTCCCCCCAGCACAACTACACATTAAAATCCTCCCAGCAAAATACATATTTGCAAATAAAGAAAACAATCAAAAAGACTAAACCGCCTTTGTACTTATACTCACTATTTGAATAGAGAGCCTGTACAACAACAGACAAAGAAAACACACAAACAAAGACTTCCCTCCACAGAGATTTTAAAGTATCTTGTCTTCTGATTGGTCCTCTGGTCAGGTGGTCCAGGTTCACTGCTTGTAACTCTTTACAGGTAAAAGAGACATTAACCCTTAACTATCTGTTTATGACAATAGATGATGGCAGTTTGGGACTCTTGTCCCAGCTATTGATGAATTCTTTACATTTTCTCAAAGGATGTTCCTCCGTCTGTCCCCCGTCTCCCTCAAACAGACAGAGACACACACACACACAAAGTGTGTGAGTATCTATGTATATAGCATATTTATGGATGAACATCAGAATAATTTGCCTGAGCGTTTTTCTTACTGGTTTTAGAATATTTTCACATTTGTAGAAATGGTTTACTCACTGTGTATAAGTAGACCTCAGGAGTAATCACAAACATGTTGATTTCCGAACTGACAAACCTGTCTCAATCTACATCACTGTAACATTGCAGCCTGTAACCTTTTACCATTTCCACAGTTCATCTATTTGGTTTTTTTTCATAGCTTTCTCCAATTGTCATTCAATTCTATCTCGGTATATTCTTTTTGTTTTTTTAGTTTGATAACTTCTCGTTTTAAAGCATTTATGGATACATGTAGTTTTGCTTCTTCTCTGATGCTACTATTATCACTGCAAGTTTCTCTACTACCTACATGCTAGTTTATTCATTTGAGTTTTACATACTAGTTCAAGACAGAAAAATAAAATACATAAAAATCAATCCAGTCTGATCTCTTAAGGATGCAGTTGTTTGTAATTACTTTTCCAGTTTTTAGCAGAAAATTTAGAAATATATAATCAGTTTTTTACCAGCATGAACCATGAACAAGTTATTCAAATGATTAATCGATTTTGTATACTCCTAGTCTTTGCTGATCAAATTGAGGTACTTGAAAGGAACCTGATTTTCAGAAAGTACTAAATACCTACCCTCTGGAAATCATGTTTTTTGAGTGTGTTTTTAATTGGCTACACAAAACAATGAGAAACCCAAAATCACTAGTTACTTGCGAAAATGTAAGACCATATCTTTTATATTGATTTTTAAATCCATGTTCACCCTTTAGAAAATGCCTTACAATGGATTCAATGATCTGTTACGACTTTCCTATTTCTGACTATTATCCTAAATATGCATCGGATGAAAGGCGATAACCTCAAATACTGCCTCAGGATATTAGTGAATCATCCTGAACAAAACGGTAAAATGAGTGTCCACCTTACTGCTCCTCCTCTACTGTTGGATCACAGGGATATATGGTCACTGCCATACCTTGTGTCTGTGTTTCTGCTTTCCAAACACAGAGAGATTTACAGGCACATGTTCTCGCTCATTATGAGAACGTTTACATGTTCAAAGAGGCGTGGTTTAATCAATGTGTATTCAAGTAGACTTTGCCACTGTAGTGTCTGAGGTCCTTACCAATTCTTTTACTGGAGTCTGGAGGACTAGGAAGATCCTGAGGTTGCAAGGTACATATGTACTTTTCTAATTTTGAGTATGGATCATTCCAATGGGCTTAAATACCTTGCTGAATCAGGGCATAAACACCGAGAAAAGAACTTTAGATATGGCTCTTTGTATTAGTTCCTCTACATTGTGATGACTTGTGAGTTGTCAAGAAAGATTTAGACTGGAAGCTTGCCTGAGTAAGGTTTAAGTAAGGAGTTCAGGTTTTGTCTCTGAAAGGTAGGGAATGCATTCTAGGTATTGATCTTTCAATGTAATTAGTGTCTATAGCCTTTTAAAAAGAGCGTATTTTTACCTTTTATACTTTGACTTGCTTATTATTTGCTTTAGCATCTTAACTCTCATTAACTGCTAAATAACTTGTATACCCTCATTTATCAATTACAATCTAATTGTACTTTGCTACAAGGTACATTGTTATTAGCTCAGCATTCCGTATATGAATGAATAGCTCTCTTTTAGTCCACTGAGACATTGACTTCATTTTGACAACAGCTGATCTGAGCGGAAGCTGGGAAAGACTGCAATAAGTACAAAAATAGTATTGGATTTAACACTCTTGGATGGAGCAAGCCATACTTATGAGAACATTGCTAAACTCACACACCTGCAAAACCTTCAGAGTCTGTTGCAAACCATCCAAAGTCCAAAAAGCAGGTTGGATTTTTCAAAGAAATGAAGTAGTTGCTGGTCCTTAAGCACTTGTTTTTTTAGAAACAAATGTTTCCCTCTCTGAAACAAAATAATTTATTTGGGCAATTGGCCCCTGTTAGAGTTCCCTCCCCACTCTGTACTTTAGGGTACAAATGTGAGGACCTGCATGAGGACCCCCTAAGCTTATTTCTACCAGCTTAGGTTAAAAACTCCCCAAGGCACAATTTTTTTCTTATACCTTGGATTAAGTAATGCTGCCACCACCCAGTGATTTAAACAAACATTTAGGGAGGGCCACTTGGAGACCTACCTTCCCCAAATATCCCCCCAAGTCCCTACACACCTTTTCCTGGGCAGGCTTGAGAATAATCCCCCAAGCCCCTATACCCCCTTTCCTGGGAAGGCTTGAGAATAATCCCCTCATCAATTGGTACAGGTGAACACAGACCCAAACCTTGGATCTTGAAACAATGAAAAATCAATTAAATTCTTAAAAGAAGAATTTTAATTAAAAAAAAGGTAAGGGAATCACCTCTGTAAAGTCGAGATGGTAAGAACTTTACAGAATAACAGAAGGCTCAAGAACATAGAGGATCTCCCCTCTAGGCAAAACCTTGAAGTACAAAAGGAGGGATAAACCTCCCTCCTCCTACAAGGGAAATTACAAGCCAAAATAAAAGTAAGCTAATGCATTCCTTCACTAGTACTTACTAATACTAATGGAGTTGGCTTGCTTGCTTTCTTGATCTATCTCTGGCAAGCACACAGAACAGACAGACAAAGCCCTTTCTCCCCCCTCCCCCTGATTTGAAAGTATCTTGTCCCCTTATTGGTCCTTTTGGTCAGGCGACAGCTAGATTATCTGAACTTCTTATCTCTTTACAGGTAAAAGAGGAATTAAACCCTTACAGGGTAAAGAGGGATGCTATGCTACCCTTAGCTGTATGTTTATGACAGCCTCATTAGACTATCCTCTGTTAATCACATTTAAATATCCCTGTGGTTCTGTGAGTAATGCCAGTGAATCTGTAGAAAAATACAATTAGTCCTTCAGATGACATTTAACAGGCAAAAAGTCCTATTACAGAACAATTTTACTTTCCGAGTGCCAAATTCTGCCCCTAATGCAGATATCCACAGGTGCAGCAAACCACACTTCCATTAGTGTTAAACAGGATTTGTAGAGTCTAAGTGTGGTCAGCCTCCTCTCAAGCATCCCCTCATAGTCTAGGGTTATAGCACAGGTTGCTTTCCTTAGATTCTCCTCGTGGACTGTTCAATACACTCAAGAAACACTTTTGTCCATTCCCATCCCTTCTCAGGTTCTGCTTTATTAAATTAACAAACATTCAAAATAAAGTTTTCGAATCCATACAAAAGTCCACACAAAACAAAGGTTTTTCTCCATCCTACTTCCTTGCACTCTCTGCTAGAGCTTAATTCACTCCAAGCACACTCTAATGCACAAGCGAAGCACCCATCCCAACTTGCAGCATCCTGCTCTCTTTATAGGGCAATCACCATGATCTTTTCCAGGTGTGGATCAACCCTCCAGCCAATATGCAATCTACTTTCTTGGAGTTTCACAGCAGGCATAGAATATAGGTAAATTGCCTTTATACATAACGAAAAACCCTTCCCTGCTTGAAGCCCAAGTACCCAGAATTTGAGTTAATCCCTGAGGCTGTGTAGGCTCCTTTGGTCTGTGATGGGCATGTCTTGTGTGTCCCACCTCCCATCCCCTTCCCCCCGTCCTGCACTCTGTGTCTCATTGTGCATAATGTAGAGGGATTCTCCTATAGCTGATAAATATCCTATATATGTATGAGTCCCTCCACAATATGTAGTGCAGGGAAATACGCCTTGCATGGGAATGTACCAGGGTGGTTCACCTGCAAGAGATATTTCCCTCCTGTACATACTGTAAAGGAACACATACATATGTAACATATTTATCAGCTCTTGAGGCAGAAGAAGTCCTCCCTACATTATGCACAGTGAGGCAAGATGGGGTGGAAAAATCCAGTAGACATGCCCATCACAGACCAGTGGAAGCTACTCATCCTCAGGGGTTTACCCAAATTCTGGGTACTTGGACTTCAAGCAGGCAAGAAGGATGTGTATTAGAGCAATTTACCTATATTCTACCCCTGCTGTGTAAACTCCAGGAATGTAGAATGTATATGGGCAAAAGGAGAAATATAGCCATCATGGAAGTTAAAGTCCCAAAAGGCTAATTGTTTCACCCAATCATTCTCCCTGCTAGTATAGATCTTTCCTATGACTCAGTGCAGCCATCGTTCTACTTGCCTTTTTACGTTTCTTAATTTCAGGAGGCAGAGGAGGCTAAAAACATGTTTTGTTTTGTTTTGTTTTTCACGAGTGATCCTGTTAAACGCAGTGTTTGGGGACAGTAAGAAATAAGTAATACCAAGCAAGTCCTCAAACTAGAAGCTTTATTTCTAAACACAGAACTGCTGGATTAACCTCGTTATACCAGAGGCAATTTCACCGAAACCATGGCTTTATCTACGCTAGGGACATTCTGAAAAAAACTTCCCAGTGTTGTTAACTGAGCTGAACTTACTGTACGGCCTAAAAGACATCACTGCAGTGTTTGCACTCTGGGGATTTAGCTATTTATGAAAACAGAGTATTTTCAACTGAGTTAAGTGCTCAGAGAACTCATACATTTGGCAATTAATTTTTTCAGCTTTTAAGGAATTATAAATTAGTAGGAAAAGTGTAATGGTGTGCTTTCCATATTGTGTGGAGAGGTATATTTGCTTGTGGACATACTTAGAAAATGAGTCAAATTCTTTGCTGGTATACATGGATGCAGTTTCAGTCACCACATCCATTTACATCAGCAGATAATTTTAGCCTGGGGTTTACAATTAACAAAAATCCTTTGCAATAAAGAGTTGAAAATTCAAACACTTATCCACACAGAAATGCCATCCAGCAAACAAAAGTGGGAAAACTACTCTATAAAGCAATATCCATGAAATCACACCCAAGAAACTGAGCTACAATATAAACACCCTTTGACATGTATATTTCACAGAGAACATACATGTGACATCTTAAAGTCCTTGTAGATTAAATTCTCAAAAGTGACTAGTGATTTTGGGTTTCCAATTGGTGACACCTTGCAAGGACTCAATTTTCATAATGTGGGCTCAGCACTTTATGAAAATCAGGACACTTAAAAATGCCTCAAGTTGAGAAATGACAAATTGAGGAAGGAATCATTTCTGAAAATTTAGGTCACGAAAATGTTGCTATATCTGCAAATATAAGTCTCAGAAGTATCATTTTTTCAGAATATGTACTTAGACTGTAAACTCATTTGGCAAGGATATTCTTGTCTTTAAAATTTCATGGAATTTTCTGTGTACTGAAAGAGTGAAATCATTTTTCCAAGTTATTAGAGTATTCAGATAAAGAGATAGTTGTAAGAAGGGCAAGTATTTCAGACATATTGGTGAGATACACTAGAATTAATATCTGTGGGGAATTAAGGAGGATTAGAGAAATCATATTCACGCTTTAATAACAATTTGGTCCCAATATCATTAAAAACAAGCTTCCACCTACTACATAAGTTTCTTTTGGTTGAAAAGGCTATTGTTTGTTAGACTAAAAAGGACAAAGTTGTCTACCTTGTGCAAACTGGAGAGGACACGTACCCAGACATGTCAGGAAATATTGATCAACATGCAATTGCAGGCAAAAAATCCTGACCCTAGGTCACTGGATTTTGTTAAACTCTTATGAGAGATTGTGTGTACAATAGTGGTTGTGCAAAATATGACATTCGTAGAAATATAATTATTTTCAGCTATGAACATTTTTTTAATGATTTGTTTTCGATGTGTGCAGTTTTTCATTACTGCCATAATTGCATTGTTTAAAATGCTTGTTTTGGAAATGTAGGCTAGATTGTATAAAACAAGCCTACCTCCACACTAAATCCCTCTAATATTTGAGTGCATGTTGTAGTCTGTCACTAGGTCATGTCAGTACCAATAATGATACTATGCTATGATTGAGATGTGAAAGTGTCAGAAGACCTTAACAGCCAAAGGGTGCAAGATGTTGAATGAGCAGTACATTAAAACAGGAAGGAAGTAAAAGTGTCTGAGCTAATCAGCTCGCCTAGACTTGCAGAAGATAAGAAAGAAGAAACAATAATAAATCTGAGAGGATAATGGAAATGCAATTATCCTTGGCCAAGAAGTGCTTCTTCATCATTGATAACTAATTAGTTCCATGTACTCACATACATTGTTTGTATTATGTAACAAAATTTAGATGTAGTCAGGGCTATGTATTAGCCAAACCATGAAAGAGAAATCCTACTCAAACAATTGGTGGATTCAGTCTTCAAATTATTGATGATCAATATGTTTTCAGTACTGTTGTGCTTCTTTGGTAATGAGCTACAAAAGAATTCAGGTCAAAGTGAACTAAGAGTGCAGCAACTTGAGTTAGTCATTCATCTCAGTTTATATAAATGAACACTAAATTACTTTGGGACAATCTGAGGAATGTATTCAGTCCCCACGTCTCTATCTAAGGAGCTGAACAAGCTGAAATTAGCCTTCCCAATTGCTGGCCTATGGATTCCTGTACAGTTGCGGAAGTGAAATTCACTATTCTGAAGTGGAAATGTAATTTCCTTTCCCTTGCTGTATTAGACTGGCCAATTAAGAATTTCACATTGCCCTTTATTACATGCAGAGTAACTCTGCCCAGTCCAACACTCTATTTTATACTCCTCTGAGGAAGCTCAGAGCATTTGATTCTGGGTAGCACACGTACAATGAGTGCTGCAGTTGCAGTTCTGTGGGAAATTCTGGTATTAACTGACTAAATTACACCACTCTGCCTCTCCAGTTAGGTTTTGTGCCCAAAATGAACTTTTTTTGGCTACTTGGAGGAGCCAAAGATGTGGCCCATGCAGCCAGCCCCTCATTCTCTTCTGTCTTCAGCAGGAGCATCTGATGGGATATTATAATCTTCTCACTTCTACACAGAAATTTGGAGAGTTCTACAAAGATAATAAAGACCTCAGCTGGCTTGAAGTAAAAATAGATGCCTGTAGTTCATGAACAAATATACTGCTGCTTAAAACCACAGAGGAAAAAGACCTCTTTGGAAAGCTCTCACTCCCATGGCACTATCACTGCAACATTCCCCCACATTGCCTTTGTGCAGTACTTAGTTATTGGCCTGTAAAATGATTCTTGCTCAGTCGTGACAAGCACTGACTGGATATTGAGGGTCCCAGCCTACCAGTGGATAATCTGCTCTTTTTCCTCACCTTCTCCTTCCATTGTACTGCTCCTCAGCAAAGTTCACATGCTGCACCCAGGTATATGTGTTCTAAGGGGGTCAACCTCTGTTTTACACATTGTGTCCATGCCAGATTACATGCTCTTCACACTCTGCTATAAAAAGAAAAGGGAGCATGTCAACAACCATGTCTAGCCCAGGGAAAATTAGCAGAAGTCACTTACATTTATCTTAGCTATACACGTAGTTTAGAATATGTGTAGTGTAGACATTTGCTAGCCATGCCGCTCTTGAATCTTACAGCTCCTCTCCAGTTGCCACTCAACTCAGCTGCAGCCACACTTACTTTTCACAAGACTGTGTCTACACAAGACAGTTTTTCTAAAAATCCATTATTACCACCATCAGTGCATTTCCCCAGTGGTAGCAATAATGGAAGAGCTAGTGGAGACAGGATGATGGTGTTTTAATCTTTACACCATCTAACCTTGCCTCAGAGTTGACTAAAATACCAAATCACCAGGGCTGTGTTTTATATGGGAAATCCTACAGTGACTACCTCTCTGTAGAGTTTAATATTGAGATTGCAACAGTGGGAATTTAAGAAAAAAATAGATTAGGGAAGATAAAGCTAAGGGGGAAATTACCCAAATAGAATGGAATGATTGCAGTACACTAGGGGTAAGGTTTAATGACCACTTTACAGAGGTGCAGCTGCCTTGCACATAACACAACCATTGGGTAATTGACAGCCCAGGTAAAACCCAACATGGGATGTTTATATCATTTAGCCATGGAAGAGGTTTACAGGATAACAGTGTGATAGTTGAACTGGGCAGAGGATAGAAACTGATTCTACAGACTATAAGCATTCAAATAGGAACATCTCATATCCTATGTGTGCTTTAGTTAATTGAATTACTGCTTGACATTAAAGTTAGAGGACATAGTTAATTTCTATCTGACCTGCACTATCTAAAAAGAAAATTGGAAGTACAATTAGAGAAAGAAAAATGTTAATTTAGGAATTGATTTTGCTGTAAATCTATGGTTTGTCCTAAATGAAAAGTTTAGGAACTTAATGGGGTTCATCATGTTCTTAATGTTACACTGGAACTTTACTGGAAAGTCACCTGCCAGAGTACTCCATCAGCCGGATAAGGAAACCCTCAAGTACTCAGGTAAAATGTTGTAGGGAAAGGAACCCATCTTCAGTACTCTGCACTGAGATTTATGAGTTGGGCCACCAAGCATCTCAGTTCCAGCACTTGTGGCTCATAGGAGAGTTACTTTACTCTTGATCAGGATGAACTCCTTCTTGCTGCATGGCTAATGAAGATACCATTGTAGTGGTTTGCCCGTCTACTTTGGTGTTGTCTTAACTGCTTCTGTATTCTGTCTGTCAGTCCTCTGCTGGGCTTCCTTGTGGGAAGCACAGTCTTCGCTTGTGGGCTCATTAGTCCTTGCACTAGGCTACTATCTAGTCCTTGGGAGGGTGTATTGTGATTGACCAACATTTCAGTTGGGGTACACTTCTTGTCAGTTCTGCCTTTGCCATCAATGTTGTGGCTGTCTCTACTGTTAACTCAATCTCCCTTTTGCTTTCCGTGTACCAAGGTCAGATGCTTTGGGCTCAGATTTCCATTTGGTACTGAATCATTTGAATTCTACTGCACCATATGGCGGACCATTGTCTGAGTTTAGTGCACTGGGTATCCCCTATCTTGCAATATGTGCCTTCAGTTTCCAGTTCACAATTCTTGCCTGAGTGTCTACTGGATAGTCCACCTCCCAGAAGTTGAAGTAGTAATCCAATGTGATTATGTAGTTCCGGCCATTAAAAGTGAACAGGTCAGGTTGGGATTTCATAAGTTTGTAGAGTCTCCTGTTTTCAATCACTATAGTTTTTGCACACCTCTCACTGTTCCATGTACATTCTCGGTTGAGCATTCATGCCTGGCCAGTAGATGCCTGGCTTGTGTCAGGCATGCCTGTATACCCATGTGTGAAATGTACGTCTATGTCATGATATCAGCTCTTAAATCTGCTGGGATTAGTGCCTCGTCTCCTTTAAATAAAATTCTATCATGTGCATACGCAGCTCAGCCCTGACCTGGCAGTAGGGGGTAACTTCCTGTGGCACTCCTCCTGGCAGCCAGGTGAGGGATGTAGGATCAGGAACAGTCCCCTGGCTGCATGCAGGGCAGAGGTCCCCATCCTCAGACCCCTATCTGCTCCCCTCTTAAACTCTTTCACCTACATGGTAATTTTTGAAAAGGTGGCAGGGACTTCAGTTTCAGATTATGCCCTGGGACCCCAAAAAACTCTGTGAGGCCCTGCTCAGCAGTGGCTTATCCATGATGCTTTCTAATGGCTTGTGATCAGACTGCACATCCACCTTGTGCCCAAAGGTAAACTGATGGAATCATTCAATTCCAAAGAGCACAGCCAAGAGCTGATATCTGAGCATAGCTTCTTTCTGTGTCTGTCAAGGCTCTGCTAGCACATGCTGTGAGCTGTTGGATTTGCTACTGTGCAGCTCCTAGACCTCCTGAGACATCATGCTGTACTTTTAGCTTCTCCACAGGGTTTTAGTACTTTAGGACCAGTGCCTTTACTTATGATTTTCATTTTTCTTTCAAATGCTTGTTCTGGGATCTCTGACCATTTCCCATTCACACATTGTAAAATGATGTGCTGTGTTCAGTTTATATTGGAACACCTCTGGGGCTGGAATAATGCCCGTAGGCATTCTTATGCATTGGAATGTGCCAAAAGATGTAGAAAAGGCTGTCAGTTGGGACTGGATGGCTCACCTAATATGTGAATATGCTCAATTTAACATCACAAAGAGTGAGCACTTTTTCCCTGTGTAAATTGGGTAGTATGTCCTCAATCTCTGATTATGGGTAATTACTTCTTTTCAATGCTGTGTTCAGTAGTTTTGAATCAGTACAGACCCTCAGTTTACCTTACCACTATTTCTTGCCACTACTAGGCTGCTGATCCAGCCTGTACTAGTTTCAGTGTGTGTAATGATGCCTCTTTGCAGGCTTGCCAGTACCTTCTGCAGTGGATTTACCAGGGCTAATGGAACTCTGCAGTTTAGTAGTGTCACAGCTCTACATGGAGGGTCTGTTTCTAACCTCAGCTTGCTCTCTGGGTTTCCATCTCCTTCAAATATGTCCTAATATGCTATATGAATGTTGGGAAGGGCCCACAGTGACTATTCTCCATCCTCTCTCAGATATACTGGTATTGTCCACAATCAAAGCCATGACTTGCACTGCCCTGCTATCCAGCAGTGGATAGTACTCCTGTGTTTCAACTACTCTAAACTACTCTAAACTCCAAGAGATAAAGGCTCTTGTTTCAGGGATTTCTTACTGATGACCTGCATTTTGCTTAATGGCCTCAGAATGGTTTTATTGTACGTCACCTGAACATTCACACATTTATCAGCAATGCTGGGATTACATTGCAGCTCGCTTCTCAGTCCAGCTGGAATCCAGTTGGTCATTGATCTAATAATATAGTTACAAATATGGGAGTTGAATGGCTGGCAGCCTTCTTATGCAGTTCATTTATACTGAGAGTCTTTGGAACTGCTAACATCACACTGCAGATATCCTCCTCTTTACTGGAAGTCTCCACAGCAGTGGTGGGCAACCTGCGGCCTGTCAGGGTAATCCGCTGGCGGGCCACAATACAGTTTGTTTACATTTGAATGGCTGCCCATACCTCCCAGTGGCCATGGTTCACCTTTCCCAGCCAATGGGAGCTGCAGAAAGCAGTGATCAGCACATCCCTGCAGCCTGTGCAGCTTCCCGCAGCTCCCATTGGCTAGGAACACAGGCCCCAGGTTGCCCACCACTTCTCTACAAATTGAATCACTACAGGCACTGCTCTTTTATTCCCCTTCCTGTAGCATTTCGATAAACAATTATTCTTTTTCCCACATGTTTTGCAATGTTGCCCATAGCTTGGGAATTTTTCTTTCTGCCTTTTGTGTTGCCTTCCACAGTACCTACGCTGGACCATGATGCCTGCATTCTCGGTTGCTCAGTCTCTGTCCTGTTCTTTTAGTTCGAGCTTGTGTACTTGTTCTGCACAAATGGCTATCATTGTTTTGATCTCCCTATACAGCTCAGCTGCCCTTGCTATTTGGAAGTATTTCTTTAGGGTTAGATTTGTTACTTTCAACAATCTGTCCTGTAATCTGGATTCATGTGTCCCACAAATGATCCTGCCTCTAACTAGGGAATCTTTAATATCTTTAAAGTTACATTTGGATGCCAGAAGTCTCAGCTCTGCAATGAAAATATCTATTCGGTATTCTGCTTCTTAGTTTCAGGCAAAAAAAAAACAAAAAAAAAAAAACCCCAAAACAACCCTCTCTTTGCAGTCTCATTCTGTCTGGTGTCACAATACTCATCAAATATTTTTTGTTAGCTGTTCCAACTATTGTTTGCTTAAATTCTAAGTGCTGCTTTGTTTGCCTTTCAGTGGGTCTCACTAGACTGCCATTGACACTATATTTAATGTACCACATGCTGGCTAATAACATAAGAGAACTCCATGTTTCTAAAACTGAACTGTTTCTTTATTTAGAGAACAATTTACGGAGATGCTGCAACTACAGCTAGCATTCATGCCATGTGCAGACAGATTGATTTCCTATTAGGAAGTTCCTAATTCCTCTTCTAAAATTTTCCCTCCAGCTAGCTCCTCCTTACAAGTTCCATGCAGGTTTCTACAGGCGAGACCCCTCAGTATAATTTAGATAGCCCCTCACATCCTTGGCCTGCTTGTCCCCTCACTAGACCTGTTCCCATATATTCCCTCTGCCAGATCCTGAAGGGAGATGGGGGAGGCAGGGAATGTAGAGCAATGCAAACTGCTTTGTGCACAGTCTGCACCAGAGGGGATTCTCCCTGGACAGCTCTGGGATAGCAGTGTGAAGGGGCCATAGCAGAAAGGGAAATCATTCACAAACGTTAATGATGCACTGAGCCTGAGTCGCCTCCCGTTTATGCATAAGCCTGAAATGGGAACACAGTAAAGATTACAATGGTTCAAAAATGATGCAGCTTCCCTTCTACCTTGAAGGCCACTGTCATAAACAGATAGTTTAGGGTTAATGCCTCTTTTACCTGGAAAGGGTTAAGAAGTTCACCTAGCCTAGCTGACTGAGGAACCAATTGGGGAACAAGATGTTTCAAAAGGAAAGAGGGAAGTTTCCTTTGTTTATTTTCAGTTTCAGCCCCAGTGAAAAAGATCAAGGAACCAGCCTCTTATTAGAGTAGTGAGTCTTAAGGACGGAAATAAATAGGTTTATGTTTATTTTCTTTTTGTAACTTATCTTGGCATTAGAGGAATAATCAAATTTGGGTATTCTTGTGTGTACTAAGGTTTTTGCCCAGGGGAACATCCTGTCTTTTAAATATGTTGTCTGTGAGATTAGCTGCTATGCTGTCTCCCAGAGGTTTTTTTTTCTTTTAGCTTTCTTTTCTTTAATTAAAAACCTTCTTTTTAAGAACCTGATTGATTTTTAACCCTGTTTTTTAGATCCAGGGTTTGGATCTGGACTCACCAGGGATTGGGGGTGGGGGAAGGGAGGGGAAATGAGTAATTCTTCCTTATTTTAAGTTCCAAGGGGTTTGGATCACCAGGGAATGGTGGAAGAGTCTCTCAAGGCTACCCAGAGAGGGGAAGGTTTTGGCAGGGGAAGACAACAGAGTTTTCCAAATGACTCAAACATTTGGATGGTGGCAGCCTATTTATCTAAGATGGTAATTAAGCTTAGGAGGTTCACACGCAGGTCTCCACATCTATACTTTAAGGTTCAGAGTGGGGGTGAAACCTATGACAGCCTGCTAATTTCTAGTCTATCTATGATCTTTTGAAATATATATCCACCCTAGCTGTCGATTACAAAATCCCCCTATACAATATCATTTGCAAATTTCATTAATATGCTACCAACTTCCTCTTCCAGATCATTAACAAAATATTAAATAAGATCAGCTTTAACAATGATGCCCATATTACTGCAATATGCACCTTCCCCTGGAATTTACTTCCTTGACCTTTTTCATTACCCTCTGTGTACCATTATTTAGACAGCTTTGAAACCACATATCCAAAATATTTCTAATTAACATAGGGCTGGATTAGCACCTTGAAATCCAGCCTGAGTAAAGTGCAGTGCATACCTGCCCAGCAAGAACCTAATTGTTCTTCCTTGCTCTGGTAATTGGTGCAAGGCCTTTTCCTGGCTTAGCTTATTCCTCCTTCCTTGTTGGCTTAGCTGCTGCATTAGGTGAAGCCAAGATTTCTCTTACTTATTATCCATGCCCACCCGCTCTCTGTGCACCTGCACAGGAAAGGGAGTAGCAGCTTTTCAGTGCCTGTTCTCCATCCTCTGGAGGTAATGGTGATGTGAGTAGCTCCCACATATGAGTAACAGGACTTCTTACCCAGTTGTATGAACAGCTCACACAGATGAGTAACAGAGCTCGAGATTTTATGAGACACTTGCTCAAATCCCAATACGCTAGATCAATTTTTGTCCACTAATTTTGCAGTTCTCTCAAAAACCTAAATCAAGTTTGTCCAGAAATTGTTGTTATGTATTATTCATGAATTCATTATGTAGTACAATGGTCATCAGGGAGTTTACTGGTTTATCAGAGTATTATGGGTTAGAGCCATGCTTCACCCCTCCCTTCCTCCACTCTATTTTCTTATAGTTGAATAAAGCAGCATGTTCCCAGCCTGCAGTACTGTAAATAAAATGTTTTCTTTTGCCCTGAGCAGTCTGTTTACAAAACTATTGATGAGGAAAAAAACATAAAAATGACAATTTATGGGAAAATTCAGGCATTTAATGCAGAAAATAAGGATTGGCAGTAATATATTGAAAGACTGGGTCACCGTTGTCTTGCAAATGAGATTACAGATAAGGACAAACAGAAAGCAATTTTCCTCAGTGCTTGTAGCAATAAAATCTATTTCCTTTTAAGGAGTTGGTTATAGCCTCAGAAAGCAGGAGATAAAAATTTAGAAGACCTGCAAAAAATTTTAACAGTGCACTACACAACAAAGCCAAACATTGTTGTAGAACTGGAATGAGGGAGCAAGATGAAAGTGTACCCGGGTATGTGGCAGAGCTAAAAAGATTAATGAAATATTGCTTATTCAGAAATGTCTTAGAGGTTAAGCATAGGACAGATTTGTTTGTGGTAAAGGTAATAGTGTTGATGTAATATACTTAGACTTCTGTAAGACATTTGACTTGGTACCTGATGACATTTTGATTAAAAATCTAGAACGATATAAAATTAACAATAGCACACATTACATGGATTAAAAGCTGACTGACTAATAGGTCTCAAAATGTAATTGTGAATGGGAATCATCATCAAGCAAGAGTATAAGAGTATTTCTAGTGAGGTCACATAAGTATTGGTGCTTGGCCCTATGTTTCACATTTTTATCAATCACCTGGAAGAAAATATAAAACCATCACTGATAAAGTGACAAAAATTGAGGGAGTGGTAAATAGCAAAGAGGACAGGTCATTAATACAGAGCAATCTGGATGACTTAGTAAAGTGGATACAAGCAAACAATATGTGTTTTAATATGGCTAAATATAAATGCATACACCTAGGAACAAAGAATGCTAGGAGACTCTATCTTGGTGAAGAAGTTACTCTGGGGGTTGTGGTGGATAATCAGCTGAACTTGCGCTCCTAATGTGACACTTGATCAAAAGGGTCAGTGAAATTCTTGCATGTATAAACAGGAGGCTCTTGATAAGAAGAGAAGGGTTGGGGTTTTTTTTTTGTATTTTTTACCTCTATATAGGGCAATAGTGTGACTGCTGCTGGAACATCATGTCCAGTTCTAGAGTCCACATTTCAAGAAAGATATTTAAAAATTGGAGAGGGTTCAGAGACAAGCCATGAGAACAATTAAAAGATTAGAAAACCTGTCTTATAGTGATACACTTAAGGAGCTCAGTCTATTTAGTTTAACAAAAAGAAGGCTAAGGGGTGACTTGATTACATTCTGTAAGTATCTACTTTGAGTACAAATATTTAATAATGGGCTCTTCAATCTAACAGAAAAATGTATAACATGACCGCATGGCTGGAAGCTAAAGCTAGACAAATTCAGACTAGAATTATGGCATACATTTTTAACAATGAAAGTATTTTAACCATTGAAACGATTTATTAAAGGTCATGATGTATTCTCTATCTCTGACAATTTCAAAATCAATATTTGCTGTTTTTCTAAAACATAGTCTCTAGGAATTATTTTGGGGAAGTTCTGTGGACTGTGTTTTACACCATGTCACACTGGCCTTGGAATCTATGAATTGATGTAGTAGTAATAATGAAAGAATTCAAAGATAATTGCTAGCAAAGGAGACTTGGCCCAAAGCTATAAAACTAGCAAGAGCAATGGTATCAGCAGTTAAAAACTTACAAGATTTGCATGTAGATTGCAGGACTAATCAAACTGAATAGAATAACCAAAATGCAAAGCAAGCTGATAGAGACTCAGGATCCTGTGTGGTGTTTCTGCAGTGGAGGATCTTATTTTGTGACAGTTTGTAAATTTAAGAGGGCCCAGTGTCCTTAATGCCTTAATATTGGACACTTATTTAGAAAATGTAAAGGTGACTATCAAATAGTATCTGAAACCCACAAGGGTAAAGCCTAAAATCCCAGAGGAAAAGGAAAAAAGAGTGTTTTTTACCTTGAAGGTTAGGAAGACACAGAAGATGAGATCCACACTATGTATTCCCCAAAAGAGGAGAAATTAGTATCCTATAAAATAATAGTAGAGTTAAACAATCAGTTGGTATAAATGTACAGTAAGATACAGGGGCTTCAGCCACTATGATCAATAACTCAGTGCAAAGCACAACTGAGATCACCAATGAATTCATGCGTGACTCTGCTCACCTACTCATGAGAAACTGTCAAGGTGGTAGGTTCTGTGCTCATCTCCATAAAATATAAAAGCCAAAATAAAATGTTACCAGTCCTAGTGATCTGGGGAGAAAGGCAAAATCTCTTAGGCAGAGATTAGTTGTGAGAACTAAAATGGAGTCATTCTTGCTTATTTTTTGTCCAAGTCTCGCTTCTTTGTTTTCTTGTTATGGAAAGAACCGGTAGCTCAGTGATTTGAAGAGACATCGCTAATTTAATTTCCAACTTATTTACTGCCAAAGCAAAGTCAATGGTAGTTTTACCATTGATTTAAATGGGAATAGGAATAAGACCTTATTAGTGACCCTATATTCTGTCTAGTACTTTCCCCTGTTCAATAGATGCGTACAAGCATATTTATATATTTATATATAATTAATGTCATACAAAATCAATATTGCACAAATCAAATGGACCAGAACCTAGTGAACTAATTGATCTTAAAATGAAATTGCTGACGGTGGAAGCATCATTAAAGGGGTATGTTTCTGCAGGGGTGCTCATGGGGCCAGAGCTCTTGGACCAATGCTAGCTTTTTAATTAGTGACCTGGAAGAAAATATAAAATCATCACTGATAATGTTTGCAGACAACACAAAGGTCAGTAATGCAGGAAATAATGATGAGTACAGGTGACTGTTACAAAGTGTCCTGGATTACTTGGTATTGGGAATATATGGAAAAAAGTCTTCTCCATTGTATTTTGGTGCATCAGTTCATTATTGATTTCAGCTACAACAAATACAGTAAACAGTGTCATTTTTCATAAGGGAGAGCAGTCTCTGTAGATACAACAGTGTAATATATTTTGGTATTTCAGAGCATTTTGAGGAAAAATAACCACCACATATATAATAGTTTCCTAAATTAGTCATACTTATTATGATCTTCATAAACTGAAAGTAACTTTATTAAAGCACTGAATTACACTAATCTATAGTATTTGTGCCACTATTTTATCAGTCAGGAAGCACTTCCACCCTAAACTCTTATTTATATTACATAATCCCAGTAAAATAAGAGTATAACTTGCCTGAAAGGATTTGACAAAAATAAATACATTAATAATAATTAATAAAAGACTTACATTTGGCAGGCTGTGCAACTTTGTGCCCAGGGAACACATTTATTTTTAATATTTTTAAATGGCTTCTGTTTCAGATTTTGCTCATAAATGCATTTAATAGAGCTTGTCAAAATTTTGCTGTCAAAAATTTTGTTTTGGTTTGTTTTTTTGCATGCAAAATAGATTTTTGGTGAAACAGAAATGTTCACCAAAATAAATATAGTAAATGAATGCATACATAAATACATTCTATTTTTATCAAAAAAAATTGAGCTGTCAAAAAACTTACAATTTTTTAATTTTTATATTTTTGATGAAACTTCTGAAGAAAGCTAAGCAACCTTATGTTTGTATGTGTGTGCATGTATACATACGTTATATAAAATCATCCACATTTTTGTCAGAAAAATAATTTCCTAACCAGATCTGCTCTTTATGCAGATACTCTTTCTGAGAAGCCCTCATCGCTCTCTCATATGCAATGTCCATTATCTGTTTCAGAGTTAATCACAATTACATTTGTTTAGATTTCACTGAAAAAACTCCAGACTGAAGTGTGCCTATCCAGTGCTCTGGATGTCCTTATCAGACATTTAAAACCACATTCACCTCATAGAATCATAGAATATCAGGGTTGGAAGGGACCTCAGGAGGTCATCTAGTCCAACCTCCTGCTCAAAGCAGGACCAATTCCCAACTAAATCATCCCAGCCAGGGCTTTGTCAAGCCTGACCTTCAAAACCTCTAAGGAAGGAGATTCCACCACCTCCCTAGGTAACCCATTCCAGTGCTTCACCACTCTCTGAGTGAAAAAAGTTTTTCCTAATATCCAACCTAAACCTCCCCCGCTGCAACTTGAGACCATTACTCCTTGTTCTGTCATCAGGTACCACTGAGAACAGTCTAGATCCATCCTCTTTGGAACCCCCTTTCAGGTAGTTGAAAGCAGCTATCAAATCCCCCCTCATTCTTCTCTTCTGCAGACTAAACAATCCCAGTTCCCTCAGCCTCTCCTCATAAGTCATGTGCTCCAGTCTCCTAATCATTTTTGTCGCCCTACACTGGACACTTTCTAATTTTTCAACATCCTTCTTGTGGTGTGGGACCCCAAACTGGACATAGTACTCCAGATGAGGCCTCACCAATGTTGAATAGAGGGGAACGATCACATCCCTCGATCTGCTGGCAATGCCCCTACTTATACAGCCCAAAATGCCGTTAGCTTTCTTGGCAACAAGGGCACACTGTTGACTCATATCCAGCTTCTTGTCCAGTCATCCAGGACCTCTCCCATTCACCATGAGTTTTCAAAGATGATGGCCAATGGCTCTGCAATCATATCCACCAACTCCTGGGTCCATCCGGCCCCATGGACTTGTGCTCGTCCTGTTTTTCTAAATAGTCCTGAACCACTTCTTTCTCCACAGAGGGCTGGTCACCTTCTCCCCATACTGTGCTGCCTAGTGCAGCAGTCTGTGAGCTGACCTTGTTTGTGAAGATAGAGGCAAAAAAGTCATTGAGTACATTAGCTTTTTCCACACTCTCTGTCACTAGGTTTCCTCCCTCATTCAGTAAGGGGCCCACACTTTCCTTGACATTCTTCTTGTTGCTAACATACCTGAAGAAACCCTTCTTGTTACTCTTAACATCTATTACTAGCTGCAACTCCAAGTGTGATTTGACCTTCCTGATTTCACTCCTGCATGCCTGAGCAATATTTTTATACTCCTCCCTGGTCATTTGTCCAGTCTTCCACTTCTTGTAAGCTTTTTTTTTGCGTTTAAGATCAACAAGGATTCACTGTTAAGCCAAGCTGGTCGCCTGCCATATTTACTATTCTTCCTACACATTGGGATGTTTTTTTCTGCAACCTCAATAAGGATTCTTTAAAATACAGCCAACTCTCCTGGACTCCTTTCCCTCCTGAGGTCAGAATAACTGATTTTACAACAGACTGCTTTGTGACTCTGTAACACCAGCAATGTGATACGCATATGATATGGTCCATGGTTTAATAATCAGAGCTAGAAATAAGAGTCAGAAAACTGTGTTCTCTATAATGTATCTGACCAATTTTTTTTTTTAAATTTGGGATGGGATTATCAAAGGCTCAAACTTCACTTAGTCATCTTGCAGCTATTTATACCTTTGGAAAAAAGTCCTTAGATGACTAAAATAAGGCATCAAATTCCATAGTTAGGCATGTAGGTGGAAGCTACTGATTTTCAGAAGTGCTGAACCCTACTGAACCATTAATGTAGCTTGAAAAATTAGAGAATGTAAAAGGAATAATGATCCACCTTGTAAGTATTTTGGTGATGTTTCCTTAGGATTATTGTTGAAAGGAAGGAGTATAGAAGTCAATATGTGTTTTATGTAATGATGGCTAGAAATGGGCTGAAGCATCTGTGATCTTCTGAAGCCAAATCAAAAAAAGCTGAAGTTCAGGATTTGAACCCTAAACCAGGCTTCACCACCTTTTTGAATCTCAGTGGGAGGAATATTGTGATGATTCATGTTCTCCCAAACATGAGGATAATAACTGGCTTTTGACGACACCAATCCTGCATGACACTATCCATCTGAGTTCTCTTGTTTTATATTTCCATTGTAAGCTCTTTCATGCAGAGGCCATCCTTTTGCTCTGTGTTTGTGCAGCAGCTAGCACAGATGGGTCCTGGTCCATGCCTGGGACTCCTAGACATTTTCGTGCTAAAAATAAGAAATAATACAAAAGAAGGTGCAAACCATTATGGAGACTAGGTCTCCGCTAGGACAGACAATAATTGTTGCTCTGTAGAGTTACAGAAACCAGCTCTACCCACATTCTTCTCTGTAACGCGATATGTTCAGAAGGTGAGCCAGTCACAGACCACAGGAAAAAATGATAAAAGTTCTATAGGTTCTGTGGGAAAAGAAATATAGATTTTAAATTGATACATTTTATACATAAAAAATTTGACTTGCTTTCAACCCAGCAGATGGTTGGCATGGTAATCCTAGCATAATACAGCACAAGGGCATATAATTACAGTGACAGAGAATATGTTGGGAATTGGTCCTGCTGTTGGGAACTGGTCCTGCTTTGAGCAGGGAATTGGACTAGATGACCTCCTGAAGTCCCTTCCAACTCTGATATTCTATGATTCCAATACATGGCAGTAGGTAATACCATAACAGAGACTTTGATTCCCACTTGTTGTTCACCTACTTATTTATTTTACAGGAAAAGCAATTAAGTTGTATAACAATTAGTTGTCATGGCATCCATGTAATTTGACTAGTAGAAAAATTATTATCCTTACTTTCCTAGCATCCACTAAGTGAAATGTGGACAGATGCTCCAATGCTCTTATATCCAAGTTTTCAGATATATATTTCTCTTTGCATTTTGCCTTTGCCATTCTTTGACTCAACCTCTGTATTAGTGGCATGGCTGTGCTTACACTCACTATAAATATTTTTTCCTCCACAGGTTTCAGTTATTTCATGCTTTCTACCACTTCTGACAGAGGCTCACATCCCCTTTCCCTCCTGGTTGTGTATTGTGTAGCTCAAAGAGTCTTTTACAAATGTAAAAGGTACAGTTCCATCTCCATCTGTTTGAGTATCTGAAGAGCAGCCCACAGTTCTCAACCTTCTCTCAAATTTTGACAAGTTGCTGTAGGTTGTCTGAAATGGCTGCAGATTTTGCATATTATAGCTAACGCCTTGTTAAGACGATCTGTGCTGCAGAGAAATTCAGAGAACTACAATGTAGAATGATTCAGATACTGCGAGGTGTGGTAATAAATAGCTGACACATTCTCTGAAGATATTTCTTCCATTTTATTGTTTGTATATTTTTCAGCAAATTACATGTTCTTGGTGAATATTTTCTTTCACTGTGAAAGGAAACTTTTCCTTTAGAAACAGAAAATTAAGTAGATAGAGTTCCTGCTGAATCACATCTCATCCAAGATCGTGCTTCTTGGAGCTGATAACTATACAAACTCATTATCTCCTTCTGTTCCAAGTGTTTTCAATTTTTCTTTGTTATGAAAAACATGTTTCTTCTTAGGTTCATGTGGTTATAAGGTCATTGAACAGTGTTTCAAGAATAGTAAGAACAGAAACAGAAGAATGGTCAGGTTAAAGCATTAATCTGAGACAGCACAGTGGTGGGTTCTATTCATGGCTTTGCCACAGGTTTTCCATCTTGAGCAAGTCACTTAATCTCATGTTGCTTTAGGTTTTCCAGTCTTTAAAATAGAGATAATGCTCTCTTTCTCCCATCATTTGTCTATTTAGATTATTCTTTGGGAATAAGGATTGTCTCTCACTACCTGCATGCACAGTGCCTAAGATAATGGGTCTCCAAACTCCGTTATGACTTCTAGGCTAAACTACTCTACCTCTACTATACTATACTACTACTCATCCTGCTAACAAACATCTAAACAGACAACACTGATCCCAGTGGGGGATTTGGAGGGAGATGCTGTCTTACAGTGTCTTCATTTGATTCCTTCCTTTGTTTTTGACATAATGACGAATAGGTTTGAGGGATAACATTCTTAAGATTTGTACTGTAAGTGGACTTTGAAGAGAGATTTGAAAGAAAAGAGGTTAGATGCCTAGTGTTCTTTGATAGGGAACAATAATCATTATTTATAATGAAGGGGGAATGAAGTAAACCAGTTTTATATGTATAACATAGATCCAGGTGGAATGAGGGCAAAATAAAAAGCATTCTTTGTGTTAAATGATTACTATTCAAGCTCAGGACTCCTCTATAGGTGGGATTCTTATGCTGAAAACAGTTACATTACCCTCACATAAGTGTCTCTTACTCATGTGAGTAGGCCTGTTGCACTCATTGGTCCTACTTGCAATATAAGTGTTTGCAGGATCAGTTCCTAACTATATTAATGTGACTGAATTTCCTTTAAATTGGCTGAAACAAATTTTTACTAGTTACTATTTACTCTATCAGTTGCATGTATGTGTCACAGCCTCTCCAGAAGCAGGTCTGGTTTGATAAGTCAAAGCCATCATTGGTAGCTTTCATGATGAGGGGCCAGAAGAAGGGGTGAAGCAGAATAAGCATCTAATGTGAGGGTGTAAGACAAGTAGGGAACAAAGTTTGAATTATCTCAGTGCTGGCACTTTGTGTCATATGTGTGATGTAAAGTGTAATGAATGTCATGTTGCTGTGTAAAAAATTGCACATAAAAATTTTAAAAGAATGCTAAAGGTGCATATTTAAGCACTGAAAAATTAGAAGATGCCAGAATTAGGCCTTAGTTCAGCTCCCTTATATGTATGCATTACATTATGGTCTTTAATTACTTGATCACATACTATATTTTTCCATAGAATCTCTGCCTCGTTCGGTGCACACAATATCAGAAACTATTCAATAGCTTGTTTCATACTCATTGTTCATTTGTGTGGTCCCAAGCCTTATTTACTGCATGTTATTCAAACTGTGCTCCAAAGAAAGATCATTAATTTCTTTGTTCTATATTTGTACTCATGCTGTTCTTCTCACCATCATATCTGAAGGCTTTCCAGTAGTGCATGAAGCGACTTGACTATACATTTATCACATGGTATCTGTTGTCTCATTCTCTCTCCAGAAGGAGAAACATGTAGTTGAGTGTCTTGTTTTGATACAGTGTCAAGTTTGTTTTTCAGAGTGGTAGCCATGTTAGTCTGTGGGTATATCTACACTACGGGATTATTCCGATTTTACATAAACCAGTTTTGTAAAACAGATTGTATAAAGTCGAGTGCACGCAGTCACACTAAGCCCATTAATTTGGCTGTGTGCATCCATGTACCTAGGCTAGCGTCGATTTCCGGAGTATTTCACTGTGGGTAGCTATCCCATAGTTCTCGCAGTCTCCCCCGCCCATTGAAATTCTGGGCTGAGATCCCAGTGCAAAAACAGTGTCGTGGGTGATTCTGGGTAAATGTCTTCGCTCAATCCTTCCTCCATGAAAGCAACAGCAGACAATCATTTCTCTCCCTTTTTCCCTGGATTGCCCTGGCAGACGCCATACCATGGCAACCATGGAGCCCATTTTGCCATGTCACTGTCACTGTATGTGTACTGGATGCTGCTAACAGACGCAGTACTGCAGTGCTACACAGCAGCATTCATTTGCCTTTGCAAGTGTCATAAACAGATAGCTAAGGGTTAATGTCTCTTTCACCTGAAGCACCTGACCAGAGGACCAATCAGGAAACCGGATTTTTTCAACTTTGGGTGGAGGGAATTGAGTGTCTGAGTCTTTTGTCTTTGTTTTCCGTCTGCCTGCTTTCTCTGAGCTTTGGAGAAGTAGTTCTACTTTCTAGTCTTCTGTTTCTAAGTGTAAGGACAAAGAGATCAGATAGTAAGTTATATGGTTTCTTTTCTTTGGTATTTGCATGAATATAAGTGCTGGAGTGCTTTGATTTGTATTCTTTTGGAATAAGGCTGTTTATTCAATATTCTTTTAAGCAATTGACCCTGTGTTGTATCATCTTAATACAGAGAGAACATTTGTACTTATTTTTCTTTCTTTTTATATAAAGCTTTCTTTTAAGACCTGTTGGAGTTTTTCTTTACTTCAGGGAAATTGAGTCTGTACTCACCAGGGAATTGGTGGGAGGAAGAAATCAAGGGGAGATTTGTGTGTTGGATCGCTAGCCTGATTTTGCATTCCCTCTGGGGAAATAGGAAAGTACTTTTGTTTCCAGGATTGGGAACGGAGAGGGGGAGTCCCTCTGTGTAGTTTCACAGAGCTTGTGTCTGTGTATCTCTCCAGGAGCACCTGGAGGGGGGAAGGGAAAAAGGATTATTTCCCTTGGTTGTGAGACTCAAGGGATTTGGGTCTTGGGGTCCCCAGGGAAGGTTTTTCAGAGGGACCAGAGTGCCCCAAAACACTCTAATTTTTTGGGTGGTGGCAGCAGGTACCAGGTCCAAGCTGGTAGCTAAGCTTGGAGGTTTTCATGCTAACCCCCATATTTTGGACGCTAAGGTCCAAATCTGGGACTAAGGTTATGTCAGCAAGGTAGCAGAGATGATTACCATCCCTATTACGCCGTCTGCCATTGTAAATTGATGATGAGATGACTGTTATCAGTCATTTTGTACCGTCTGCTGCTGTCATGAGTGCTCCTGGCTGGCCTCACTGAGGTCGGCCGGGGGCTCATGGACAAAAATGGGAATGACTCCCCAGGTCATTCTCTTCTTTATGTTTTGTCTAAAGATAGAGTCAGTCCTGCCTAGAATATGGAGCAAATGTACTAGAGAACCAGAGATCCCGCAGAAATGATGATCTGCATGCCATTCTAGAGGGTGCCCCTGCAACAAGCCCACCCGTTGCTTCTCTCCTCCCCCAACCCTCCTGGGCTACCATAGCAGTGTCCCCCCATTTGTGTGATGAAGTAATAAAGAATGCAGGAATAAGAAACACTGACTTTTTAGTGAGATAAAATGAGGGGGAGGAAGCCTCCCTCTGCTATGATTGTCCAGGCAGTACAGAAGCTTTTTCTTTAGACATGAAAGGGGGGGCTGATAGAACTCAGCCTCCAGTTGCTACGATGAGGACAGTTACCAGTCGTTTTGTACCATCTGCCAGGAATGACCAGGAGTCATTTCCATTTTTACCCAGGTGCTCCTGACCGACCTCACCAAGGCCAACCAGGAGCACTCACGGGTTAAGGATGACGACGATGAATAGCAGTCATATTGTACCATCTGCAACCGGGAAGAGGATGCTGGTGTTCAGCACTGCAGCACCCTGTCTACCAGAAACATGCAGTAGACATAGGGTGACATTGAAAAAAGACAAGAAACATTTTTTTTCCCTTTTCTTTCGCGGGCGGGGGGGGGAAGGGTGTAAATTGACGACATATACTCTGAAACACACAGGAAAATGTTTTGACTCTTCAGGCATTGGTAGCTTAGCCAAGAATGCAAATGCTTATCAGAGACTGCGGGGACTGTGGGATAGCTGGAGTCCTCAGTCCCCGCTCCCTCCCTCTATGAGAGTCCATTTGATTCTTTGGCTTTCCGTTATGCTTGTCACACAGCACTGTGCTGTGGACTCTGTATGATAGCCTGCAGATTTTTTCAAATATTTTGACATTTCGTCTTCTGTAACAGAGCTCTGATAGAACAGTTTTGTCTCCCCATACAGCGATCAGATCCAGTATCTACTGTACGGTCCATGCTGGAGCTCTTTTTGGATTTGGGCCTGCATCGCTGCCCGTGCTGATCGGAGCTCCATGCTGGGCAAACAGGAAATGAAATTCAAAAGTTCGTGGGGCTTTTCCTGTCTACCTGGCCAGTGCATCCGAGTTCAGACTGCTTTCCAGAGCAGTCACAATGATGCACTCTGGGATACTGCCCAGAGGCCAATACAGTCAATTTACAACTACACTAACCCTAATCTGACATGGCAATACCGATTTCAGCACTACTCCCCTCATTGGAAGGAGTACAGAAATCAGTTTAAAGAGCCCTTTATATCAATATAAAGGGCTTCATTGTGTGGACGGGTGCAGGGTTAAATCGGTTTAACGCTGCTAAATTCAGTTTAAACATGTAATGTAGACTAGGCCTGTATCAGCAAAAACAGTGAGGAGACCTTGTGGCACTTTAGAAACTAACAAATGTATTTGGGCATAAGCTTTTGTGGGCTAAAACCCACGTCATCAGATGGCCTAACCACATCAGCCACACCATAAGGGGATCGTTCACCCACACATCTACCAATGTGATATGTGCCATCATGTGCCAGCAATGCCCCTCTGACATGTACATTGGCCAAACTGGACAGTCTCTATACAAAAGAATAAATGGAAACAAATCAGACATCAAGAATTGTAACGTTCAAAAACCAGTAGGAGAGCACCTCAGTCTCCCTGGACACTCAATAACAGACTTAAAAGTAGGAATTCTTCCACAAAAAAACTTAAACAGGCTTCAGCGGGAAACTGCAGAACTGGAATTAATTTGCAAACTGGACACCATCAAATTAGGCCTGAATAAAGACTGGGAGTGGATGGGTCACTGCAAAAAGTAATTTCCCCTCTGCTATACTCACACCTTCTTGTCAACTGTTGGAAATGGAGGACATCCACCTTAATTGAATTGGCCTCGTTAGCACTGAGCCCCTGGTTGGTAAGACAACTCCCATCTTTTCATATATATAATGCTTACTGTATTTTTCACTTCATGCATCTGATGAAGTGGGTTTTAGCCCACGAAAGCTTAAGCTCAAATAAATTTGTTAGTCTCTAAGGTGCCACAAGACCTTCTTGTTGTAAAAGGTTGTGTTTGTTCTCAATTGCTATATACTTTTGTTAGAGAAGGCGAAGTCAATGTGCCTTTCATTTGAAGTGGAAGGTGGTGAAGTTTGTTATGGTATTTAGTTTTTGGGAGAGTTCGTTCGACAGTCTTGGACCAGTCTCCAAAAAAATTCTGTCTCCTGCACAGATGAAGTTTACCCTTATCGTAGAGAGTTCCATTGTGCCAGAGAAGCGTAGCTGTTGATCTCATTCTTCATACCAGAATTTTAAGTGCTTTTTAATATTTCTGCGGCTTTTCCCATAGGCTTTTCTATGGCACTCAACATTATAGAATGGCGTGCTTGACAAACATTAATGAATTCATTTTCATTATAACTTGTGAGGTAAGGGGGTGGTTTTGTCCATATTTTACAGATGGAAAACTGAAGAAGAGACAGATTGAAGTTACAAGTATCCACTAATTTTGGCTGGTCAATTTGAGAAGTTTAGGATCTGATTTCCAGAGCACAGAGCAAGCAATTTATAGCACTTTATACATTCAAATCACAGATCTCATTGATTTCAACTGCAGCTGTGAATACTTAATCCCAGGTGTCTGAAGCTGGACATCTGGAAATGAGGAACACACGATTAGTGCCTACCTGTGAAGAGTTTGGTTTAAGTTATGTGCCTAGCATCACAAAGGAATTCAGTGGCAGGGGCAGAATCAGACTTTCCAGGGGTGGTATTCAATTACCTTAACCATGAAACCATCCTTTGTTATCCTACAATCCTCTGCCTCATTCACTGCACACCTTCTAATTTCTACCACAAATGAGGATGCGGTCCTAGAGATAACTGCCTTATTTATTATACAACTCTGATTTAGTCCTTGAGCACTGACCATCCATGGCACTGAATGAGTCAGGGGTCCTGTGGAAAAACACAGTTTTTGATCATGGAAATAAAGACAGTATCATAGTGCATATGCAGAAGGGGGCAAATGAAGGCTAACCAAGCACTTAAGCAACAGAATAACTAATAGCAATGGTAGATTTTCCTCCTCTATATGGATCAGCACCAGAGAGGGATGAGGCACATACTTTCCCAGTGGATTTCATATTTTCTAACAGGACAGGAATGGTGGGACTGAAATCTTGGGTTCAATTACAGTTTCTGAAAGAATATGTTCTAGTGGGCATATACCCTTCTATCCTTGTTCTTCCAAGCCTAACACTTTCTGCTTATATCTGTTTCACTTCAGTCTCTCCATCCACCCAGTCCAGTTCTTGTCCCTGCTGTGTTTCACTCAGGCTGCTTCTTCTCTCTTCACAATATCTGGGCACCAGCCACAAAAGCACTGAGAGCACAGAAGAGAGAGATTCCCTGCTCTCAGTTTGGTGACACCGCATCTGGGAACAGAAATTGCCGGGTAAGTCCTGCTGGCACCTGAAGACCTGGGATAGAGCATGCCCAAAGCTCATGGAAATTTCAAATAATTTAACTGCCAAACTCTCACATGTCTCTACTGGGTGTGTGTGAACAGTTATTTTTCAGAGTCTTATAACTTTAGCCAGATGTGAGGTATTCCTCATGGGACACGCAAAACTCTCTTGCCTGACGCTAGGATGACTTTCCTGTCAAATTTCAAATTCTTGCCCTAAAGCATGGACATGCTAAAGATTCAAAATGTTGAATTAACAATTTAGTATAGGTAAATCTATCTATTTTTTTTCCCCTTACCACATTCTCAGGTCTGGTCTACACTAGAAAATTAAGTCAGTTTAACCACGTCAGCCAGAAGTGTGAAAAATCCACATCCCTAAGCAGGGTTGTTAAGATGACCTAGTCACTGTTGTAGACAGCAGTAGGTTGATGGAATAATTCTTCTGTTGACCTAGCTATTGCCCTTAGGGAGGTAGATTAACTACACTGACAGGAGGACCCCTCCTATCAATGTATGTAGTGTCTACACTGAAGCACTATAGCAGCAAAGCTACAATGACACTGCTGTAGTATTTTAAGTGTAGACATATCTTCAAAAATAGCTGAACTGTTACAACTGACACTTTCCAAAAAATAAAATAAAATAAAATAAAAATCGATATAAGGCATATACCTGTCATGGAAAATTGAAGGCTGAGTGGTTAAAGTTTGGCAAACAACTTAAAAATAGTCTTCTAATGGAAGTGTTGGGCAACCTGAAGTATAAGTGGTGCTACCTTTCTCTGCCTATATTAACATTTCCTTTGGTTTCTTATAGATTTATTTCTTCAGAAACTCTAGCAGTTTTCATAGGTAGTCTGCACCTCACACTAGTGTATTTCAAGTCAACAGCAGTTATTATTTTAAAAGATAAAAGCAAGAATATAACTGTGTATGACGTATGACTATATGCTCTGTCCCGCCTGCCCACAATTAAAACTTCATAGCTGGGAAATGATAGTAAATCTCATTTTTCCCAGAGATAGAGTCTTCACCATTTCATATCTGCAACAGAAAACTTCCTCTACTAGTAACTGGATGCTGACAAGAAACCTGTGGGAATTCAAATCACTAGGAGAAAATTCAGAAAATACAGTGGATGTTTATAAAAGGAGATTTGTAATGACACCATGTAGCACTGTATAGTGCCACTGTAACCTCTGTTAAAGTACAAATACATTCTGATTCTAAGTTCTGTCTTCCAAAAAATAAAACCTCTGGAGCAACTGAAGCTGGAATTACTTCACTGTGAAACTCAGCAAGGACACAAATATTCCCCACAGAACTACATAACAGAAAGCTGTGTACGGGGGAGGAGGGGCATTCTAGCACCATTTTAAGGGGCTGTTTTATTAGCAACCACAGATTCTATAGGTCTCAGAAAGAGAAATCCTTCTAATAAGTCTGATAAATAGAACTTTGTTGAGATGAGAGGGAATTTTAAGAATAGACTGCATTGACCTCTGATTCAGAATTGGAAAGACTCAGCTTTGCTTCATGTTGGGAATCAGAGCATTAAAAAGCTAATATGTTCAATCCCCAATTTAAATGCACAGATAAAAGCTTCATTCTTTTACTGAAGGCAAGTTGGAAGATTACAAATAATATTTTAAATGGATCCTGGTTTTGATTATGATTTATTTTATGTTTTATTATAATTATGATGGGTATATTTTATTCCTCTCTTTACTCTCTTCATTCCCATAACTGATTATCTATACAGATGTTGAGATCCATAGGTATCTTCACCTGGACCAATTCATCTTTAAATTCTTCTCACGGGCCTCTCCAGAACTGTGTGTACAGCTGTGCCTCCTTGTTCCAATCTGTATGGCTGTGAGGTGGCAGAATTGCACTTCATAGAGCTCTACAGTCCCCTGCCCCAATCAGAGTTTTCTTAGGGCAGCCTCTGCACTTCACACTTGATGCAGATCATCAAATGGCATTAGCATGTCTTGAAAGAAGACAGAAGAGGGAAGCCCAGTGTAATGCTTTACCAGAAGTCAGACTGATAACCAGGCTCACCTTTGTACGATCAGTAGTGTAGGACTGAGGATGCATCATGAACAGGAGGTTTATAAAACCCCAGAATTGCTTGCGATTACCATCAAACCATTCTGGCAGATGGTTCAAGGAACAGCGCTCTGTGAGATGTTTCTGGAGTGTGATGTTTTTGGAATGCAACTGTCTCAGCTGCTCCTGCAATAGCTGGTTCTCTGAGGTCAGCTGGGTGACCCAGGTCTGCAGAGCTTGGTTATCCGCCTGAAGGTGAATGGCCCACTCAAGCATGTACAGTGCTCCCAAAGGATTAACCACATCCATTTTGCCACCAGATCCTCTCCTCAGGCCTAAGTGGTTCAAGCAAACTGTCATGGCCAGGAATTCGGTGGTCAGACATAATGAGCAGGAGTTGGGTGTCAGGCCAGGGCAGATACGAGGAGATCAGAATCTGAGATATGCTAGAAGGTAGAATGAGGGTCAGTTGTCAGGAGGCAGTCAGGGTCAGGTTCCTCAGAGATCAGAGTAAGGCAGTAGGAGTATGTACTGCAGGGGAAGCAGTTCTAAGCAGGAGAAACCCAGCTGCATGTATGATTTCCTGTTCCGGTGCTCAGGTTAAATGCAAACAGAGAACCAGTCAGGACACTGAGAATCCTGCCAGTATGATCCCAAGATTGGAGTCCTCTGTCAGTTCTGGCAGCTGTTGGCAGGTTGGAACTTACTGGCTCCTGGGAATCCTGTAGCCCAGGATGTGGCATCCACAGTCCCTAGTAACTGGTTAGTCTGGGACTCAGGAGGCTTTAGTTCAGTTCAGTGCTCCACCTGGGTGACAAAAGGCATATCTGTCTCTTTGTCTTTCAGTTTCCTGTCTCCCAAATGGAGCTGATACTACTCATCATCATTGTGTGTGTTTGTGCATGTGTAAATACCTTAAAGATTGTGAGGCGCTCAAACACCATGGTGTTGGGAGCCATGTAAGTACCACAGTACAACTACACCTATTCCTTCAATGTAGGACCCTCAAGCAAATACATTTGTCATTAATAAATGCTGCAGGTCATTTTGCAGGTGTGAAAAGACTGTGGATAAGCAGACACTACAAGCTTGTTTGAAATCGCATGAAAAAACTGTGGTCATTTTATCACTGTAGCATCTTTGAAAAAAAGCTAGAAAATCCCTGATTGAGCTGCAGAAAACCATGCTAAAACATTAGCTAATGCCGCAGGTTATAACTCATTGAAAATCTACTTATTATGTGCTTGAATGACCCTGGAAACGAGAAAGCTGAATACATAGGCAAGTACAAGACAGACAAGGCAGATATTATCCTGACCTCTGCTCATTCTAATCTGATAGCCATTTTGGTTATCTTTTCCATTCATCTGAAATGGTCACCTGAGAAGTCAATTCATTAATGTATCATTATGTTAGGGCTGAGAACACATTTAGCAGGTACAAGTTTTGCTGGAGAAATACAGACCTAACTTGAAAACAAATGAGACACAGAAACAGTAACACCAGCAAAGAACAAGGAGAAAGGAAAGAAAAGAGATAACTCTCAATCTATTTAGGAGTTGGAAATAAAAGAATAATTTGATCAACTAATGAATTGGAAGCATTTCTAGATTCAGCTTTTAAGGGGAAAACTGAAACCATAGTTCAACAGGATACAGATTTTGATCTGTTCTTGACAGCTAAATAATACATCTTCTGCCAGCTCCTCTTTCAAAGGCAATCCATGTGTACTCTTCATAAAAGAAGTTTTCTGATGCAGAGCATGAGAAAGCTGTACAGAAAACAAATTGTAGATGTTTAAATGCAGAAAAGGTTTGACACTGTATTGATATCTAATAAAAGGTGGTCAAGGCTGAGCTGGTGATATCTGTTATTAGACCAACAAATAAGTGTTAATCTCCTGTTTTAAACATATGACTGTTCTCTCTCCCTTGTGGAACACTCCTATTGGAAATCTATTGTTCTATGGACCTCAGTAAGAAGGATATCATTCTTTATTAAATTGCATAGATTGTTTAGAGTAACTTCTATAGAAACGAACATGGCTTATAACACCAATTGCAATGATCTCGTTTGAAAATCGAGCTACTTTTTGGATACCTAAATAGGAGTTGAACTCTCCTGAAAATCTAGCTTTTGTTGTGGTTGCTGAGCTCTGCTAAAATTAGTCTATGTTGTGGACTATTCTATGGATAGGAAAAAAGACTCTGCAGAATCAGACCAGTACCCCAATTTAGTGAAAGATATAGTGTACAGTTGAGAGTCACAGTGCAAGGATTTGCATACTGTGGAGTTAGGAATAGTTCCCATCCATTTGTAAATCAGGACCTTTATACCGCCCCTGGGTTCTCTATTCACACTGTTCAGTTATAATTTATATAATTTGTCATTTTTTTAATTGAAATTACAACCGCTGGTACTTTAGTCCTGGCTTAGCAATCAACTTCATGTTCAGTAGAATAAAAACGGGTTTTAGAATAATATTTTCATTATTTCCTTTAATTATTTCTTTTATGTAATTGTAATACAATAATAAAATAAAATTATTTTGTCAAGGGAATGTTTAGATTTTAGTTCGGATAGCCATTATGTATGCTACTGACAGTAGTCTATTCAAATTTAAAGTTTAGGTACTTATCCTGGAATACTAATATTGATCTCAAGTTAATAAAAACAAAACATAGCAAGCAAGCAAGCAAAGAAAAACCTCTCTTCAAAGCCAACATTTTCAGAGACTCCTATTTGGGTCATTTTAAAGCCTTTTGCCATTTTTTTTAAACACTCCCAAGTGATTTATGAGCCTAAGTCCCATTTTGCAAAGTGATTTGGCACTGCTAAATTACTCAGGTACTTTTAAAAAAAAATTACATATTATCATTTCTTGCAGCATAAAATAAAATAATCTAGTTTCTCAGGTAGACTTGCATTTTCTGGATTTTTATTTCTGGTAGTCCTTTACAAATCTTTGTATTACTAATGGTTGCCTTTGCCTTCTTGAGAATACAGTTTAATGACAGTAAATCACACACATATTGTAGCAGTTCCCTCACTGAATTTCCCACTCTGTGGATGTTTGACTGTCAACACAGGCTATCCCGAAGGCTGGCAGCTCTCATATCGCTGAGTCTACAGTAATTGATCATAAGCAAAATACTCATCACAATAATCAAAATCTATGTTGGGTTTGTTCCTTTTTTAAATGACTGCTTGCATGCTTTGTGCCATATAACTGATAGCTTGCTGCAAGGTAAAACAATAAACAGAAAATATACTATACATAGCTTATTTTATTAAAGATGTAGTATGGTTTTTAAATTAGGAATTTATTATACTTAATGTTTTGGACCATTTCACAATACTTCCTCAGGGAGAAATAATGAACTCAACAGCTTTCAAGTGAAGTTTATGTAACAGAATTAGCATTTGATTAAATATAAACACAGGAATTCCTTAAAATGGAAATAAGGCAACTAGGAGGATTGAATAATCACATCAAGATTTGGTTCTATGCATTGTAGTTCAGGAATAATTACAATAAGAAAACGTGTGACTAACAAGTGTGTATGTTTATATTTAATGAAACAGTGATTTTCTTAATCTACTCCATATAATAGCTGTTGAGTTCATTATTTCACTCTGAGGAAGGTTTGTGAAATAGTCTGAAATATAGGTTGTAAAATATAGTGCAATTTGCACAATAAATTTCAGTGACCTGTAATGCAAGTTTAATGATATTTGTTTAGTTATGACTTCTCAGGTTAACTTCTTCAAAGAAAGGCCAATTGTGGCTAAGAAGATTTTTCTACACAGAATTGCTATGTTACCTACCCCATTGTGAAGAGTTAATAGGCATCCAGTTGCCCATGGAGCACTGAGGCCAACAATGAAATAAATTTAGGCTTGCTGAAATTCCTGCATACTTAATGCTTTAGGAATGCTTTCATTTGATTAAAATTTAATTGATGAGAAAAGAACAGTAATGAACATGAGTTTTCCTGATGGGAAGCTTGTTTTCTTGCCAAGCCTGAGTTGTTTCCCACAGAAATTGCTGGCCTATCAAGCATAAAAGGCCTAATTATCCCCTCTGTCATGCTGATGGAGGTGGGAGGAATTGGTATTAGCAGGTATGGGAAATTTGCAGAGCTAGTCAGGGGTCCTATGGCAGGGGGAAGTGCTGCTACACAACTTGATTTCCCCTTTCTTCGAACCCTATGGAAGGCTCTCTGTGAAGACTATCCAAGTGTCAGGATCTGTGGTTGTGGAAGGTCAGACTAGAGGCAAGAAGAAGTATGGCTGGCCATTCTCTGTTAAATCATCCTAAATCTTCAGAACTCTGGTGGCTAAGTTTTTACTGCAGACCGTATCTGTCATCATTACATTTCTGACGAGCATTAGTGAACTAAGTGAGCATTTTTTTTTCTGGTTTCAGTTCCAGCTCTTCTAATCCCTTTTGTTGTGGTCTGAGCTGTCTCCTCCATATCAGAGTTCTAGATATGTTTGTCCTTGGCATCCCAGAAAACTCTCACCTGCATGCAGGTGGTATGTCCATACACCCCCTGCACTTCAGCAATGTTTCTGTCAATATTTTCTGAAAGCAAATCAAAATTATAAAATAATAACTAGCTCTTATATAACACTTTTAATATGTGGACCTCAAAGCATTTTGGATGAAACTATCATTCTCCCCATTTTACAAATGAGGAAACTGAGGCACAGAGCTGTGAAGTGCGTTATGCAAGGTCAGTAGCAGAGTCAGGCACAGAACCCAGGTCTTCTAAGTCCCTGTCCAGTGCCTCATCCACTGTGTTTTATTCACAGAAAGCAAAGCTGAATGCAAGTTAAGCTGAACAAGTGGAATTTTAATAAACTCTGTTGTCTACTCTGTCTTTGTGGCTTAGTTGCTTCCAACCTAACTCACCTGTTACAGTTGTGTCCTGTCAACGGTCTCTTGAAAGACAAGGGCCCTCTGACTTCAGTTCTACTGATCACAATACACACTGGCAGGGCTGATGAGAGAGTAGAAAGGGATCTCACCTCAGGGACAGCGTCAAATGGGAGGGGGTGAGGCCCCAGTGAATATAGTGTTCCAGGGCCCCAAATGTCTCTTGGTGGGCTTGCACGCTGGACAATAGGCTCCAACACTTGAAGTCCCTAGCAAAATACCTATCAACATGGAAGGGGCCAAGGGAAGGGCCATATGATACAAAGCAATGTTCTCTTTAGTTTCTGTTTCTGTTCTTCTCTCACTATACCTGGAGCCTCTCATGGTGCCTCATTCTGGTGAGATATTGTTCCTCTCTCAGGTCACCAACGGGAACAAACATGGTTGCAAGCTCTCAAGCTCTTTTCCATCCTTTTTTTTTTCTCTTAATTTTTTTTTTTTGCAATGCTCATGGATGCATTTCATGACATTGACAAGGGCGTATTTATCCAGTTCCATATTGATAGGAAGTAGTTCAATCTGCAATGCTTCCATGCTCCTATGTTTTGCTTTTTCAATCAGGCTATAGAAAACTGAATACTATACCAACATGTGCCAGGGATTGATCATGTCTATCCAATCGATAAGATCAACATTGCTCCTCTCAAGTCTATGGAGAAGTTTTGGTGTGTAAGCAGTATAATGTTACAAAATGCCAGTACTGATGATGAGATTACCTATCATATAGCCAAAACCAGCTCTGCATTTGTAATACTTTTGTATTATCTGTGTAATAATAGGAGAATTCAAATAAGCTCTAAGCTAAATGTCTATTAGGCAGCTATGGTTACAATACTTCTATATAGTTGTGAGATATGGACCCTGGATCCACCACCACAGTAGGAAACCTGACCTGTTCCATATGTGCTGTCTTTGGTGTGTTTGCAGGGTCAAACTGTGGTATAAGTTTCTCAATACTGAAATCTCTAACCATTGTTTGATGGCTGACATTCAAAGCATGCTCATAAAAGCTAAACTGCAATAGTCTCAGGATCTCATTCGTAAAAGCTACTCAAGAACATCCTTTTCTGCCTGCTATTAAATCATCCCTGCCAGAATTGATATCTCTGAGGCTCAGAAAACTGTTCTGGAGAGCAAATACTTGGCTGTTGGAATGAATTAAAGTTACATCAAATGGCAGGTATTTAAAATTCTCCAGGGTAAAGTACACCAGATGTCCCATTAAATGTTTTTTCCTCAGTTCCCAGTTCAAATAACATAAATACACTTTTCTGTACTATCAATATAGTAAGTGTTTTTTCCAGGACAAAGTAAACATTTCCAGCAAATGCACTTAATGTCTCTTTGTTTGCCAAGCTGTGTTGCCTCCCTCTTTAGTAATGGGAATAAGAAAGCATTTTTCTGTTTCAATAAGAAAACAAACTGATTTCTCAGTCTCTTGCCCATCTTATCAGTAAGTGCGCGCACCATAGGGACACAAGGATGATTAAAGGGGAATTTTCATGGAAGCCCCTTGTTAAATAGTGGTAGCACATCATTATCAGTTTGGAAACTCTCTGAACATGGACTATGCAAAACCATGTTTTTGTGTTGTTAGTTTTTTTGAGACCGGGAGAAAAAGAAAGACCTTTCTAAAAAATCAGTTTAAACATCTGACTGTGTGATTTTATTTCATTTGACAACCAACCTCTGAAAAAATCAAGTGACTAATCCAGATGCACTAATTTATTAGCATGGTCTGTAATGTGACATACGTATATCTCTTACACGTAAATTAATGGGACATAGGTTATTCAAAGAGATAATGTACTCTAAATGATTCCATATGAGCTTCACAAGTTAGGCTATACCTTAAGTCTTTTTTCTCTTAAAACACAAATTCCTTCCCAACTAACTTGAACAAGAATATCATTTACTTACAGAAATCTTAGGAATTATGAAACATGGGGGAACAGGTCTCACATATAGACTTGTTGAAGACAGGAGTCAGATGCCCACTAGCTAGTGTGTTGCATAATCTATAATTAAAAATAGATCTGAAAGGAAATTTTTCTATAGGGAGCCTTATTTTCTAGCCCAAGGTGAATATCTCACCTGACAAAACATCAGTTGTATTTTTGCCATAAAAATGCCAAAAGTCAAGTGCTTTTCCTGACTGACTGAGGATAAATTACTACAACATTACTGTAGGGCGATGATATATAGGCTAATGAAAAGGTAGTGTTTGCAAGACTATAATTCATTGAAATAGCTTGGAGATGCAATAGACACTCGATAGAAACTTGGGAATTTAACACTACTCTCAGTTATAGATTTATAGATTTTTGAGGCCAGAAGGGATCGCTATGAACATCTATCCTGACTTGCATACCACATATAGGATTGATGAATAGATTATAATTGCTGATTCATACATGAACTACAGTATTTTTCTAAATATATATTTACTGTCTTATCACTGAGCCAAATTTCAGTATTTTGGCTGGTCTGGGACTTCTCACACCCTCAAGACTTACTGTAAAATCTCAGGATTTGGGGGTGAGGGCAGTGTCATGGCCTAGAGCGCTCCTGGTGCCATGACCACAGGTAGAGCAGCTGTGAAAATGGCATTGAGTAGAACAGAAGGGTAATACAGGGTCCAGGCTGATACAAAGAAGACAGTTGTTGAGTTCTTGAATCCCCTATTGTCTGGATTCACTTATAGTTGATACAATGTATATGTGGTGCACAAAATAATTTAAGTTTGCATGATAACAGGTTTTTTATGTTTGTTTGTTGGTTTTTGTTTTAATTGCAAATACATGAGATACCTAAGTGGTGTAGGAGAGCCATCTGAGAGGAAAATCTTAGAGTTTTCAGTTTCCCATTATAGTCAGATGTGAATACTGCTCTATTACAAAATTTTTCTGGTTATTCACAGATTGCCTGTGTACTATTATGATTCTAATATCTGAGAAAACAAATAATGTTTACAATAGGCAGGTTGATACAGTTCTGTCAAACCTACAGCTTCAGCAGTGTCACCAGGTTATGCAGCTGCCTCTCCAGTACAAGAGCAAGAAGACATCTTCTGGAAATAGAAAGGCAATATATTTAAAACTAGTACAAGAAAATACTATTTACACAATTCATAATTAACCTGTGGAACTCCCTTCACAGGTGCTCAGTAGGATTTTTAAAAACAAGAATTAGACCTTCACATGGATAATGAGAGCATCCACAGCTACATTTGATAGGATAATATACACACACCTCATATTCTCTGTGAGTGGGTTACTTGCACTTTGATCTGAATCATTAGTCAGAATCAGGCCACTGGACTAGATGGCCATTTGATATGACCCAGTATGGTGATTTTTCAATTCCTATAGTATTTGCTGGTTTTGCTTTAGTGCTTAATATAGGCTATTACTGGCTCAATGAGACATCTATGATGACAGCAGACACCTCAAACAAATTGAAGTTTATCTTCCTTTTCTGTTCCTTTGTCTCCACAAACACATACTGTCCAACTGTGGTTATAGTAACTACTGACCAACTCCCCTTCCCCTCACCCACACCAGGCAGTTTCGGAGAGCTGAAGGGAGTGGGAATTACTGTAATGTTATATGATGAGGGTAAAACCCTGGACCCCTGAAGTCAATGTCTAAACTTCCATCAACTTCAATAGAGTTAGGATTTTACCCTGAATCTTTGCCCATGCAACGGAGGGACTCTAACAAACAACTTATAGGGGTTCCCTGATTTTCTGGAACCAGCTCTGGAATTTGATTGAAATTGAATTGGAACTGGGATTCCAATGTGCCTGGTATGTTTCAAGTAATCTTAGAAATCTTTTTGTGCTATAGAATCCCAATGAAGGTCTGATTTCAGAAAACTTGAATCACATCACACTATGCAGGCCCAGTTACAAGTTAACAAAAATAAAAATTAGCAGAACTAAGTAAACCAAAATTAGTAACAGCATGTTTCTTGCCTAAGGCAACATATACAGTAACTAATGGATGATGACAGATGAATCTTCAGTTCTCCTTTTAATTCTCCTAATAAATTAAATCAGTAATTTTCATCAATGTCACTGACACTCAGGGGCATATCCTGCCTATGGGGTCTGGAAACCCAGTGAATTTTAACCCTTTGAGTTTGCTTTTTACATCAAGTGGAGGCAAGAGGGTCATTAGTGGAACTGGACAGAAATTTTTCAATTAAATATTTTTTGCCAAAAAAAGGCTGATTCATCAAAAACAAAATCTTTGCATTAAAGGATTGCATTTGATTAGTTTCCCAATTTAAAAGGTATTTTTTTGGTTGGGGGGGGAAGGTTGAAATTGGTAGAAATGTCTCATTTCATAGATTTTTGAAGGAATCACCAGGGTCATCTAGTCTAACTCCCTGCCAAGATGCAGGATTTCAAAACTTCTGAAACAAAGTGTTTTGGTTTGTGCTTCTAAATGGCTTTTTGTTTCAAAATTTAACTTATTTTTAAAAGTTTTTTAAAAGGTTGACATTGAAATCAAATCTCTTCAAATTATTGAAATGAAATGTTTCATCTGACCCAAACAGATTTCATTTATTTATTTATTTATTTATTTATTTATTTTTGGTTTGTTGGTTCATGAAAAAAAAAGAGATTTTTGACTCTTTCCTGATTTGAGACAAGTAAAAAAAATATGAAATCCTGAAAATTCTCCCAGGAAGGAAAACAATTTCCCACCAAGCATAGTCATTAGCAATAAAGAGGGAGCATTGCAACAGGGGGTGTCATTAGAAATACAGAATTCTATCAGGTGGTGATGGGCAACCTACTTAAATATAGCCAGGATGATTCCACATGCATCTTGCCCATGGGAAGAATTGTTCAACAGACACATTGAGAGTCTGGTTCCCACAAAAGTAGGAGTTCATGGGATCCTGGCCTGTTTCACAGCTCATCATCCATTTCCTTCTTGGGAGGGCTTCATATTAAAAAAAAGAAAATATTGATGGGGTCATAAATCTAGTGAAGAAACAAATTCCAGTAGACAATGATGAGGCACGCTTTTCACACTGTGAAGTATTAGTGGAATTGGACACTTATATGGGTTCATAGATTCATAGACTGTAGGGCTGGAAGGGACCTCGAGAGGTCATCGAGTCCAGTCCCCTGCCCTCATGGCAGGACTAAATACTGTCTAGACCATCTCTGATAGACATTTATGTAACCTACTTTTAAACATCTCCATTGATGGAGATTCCGCAACCTCCCTAGGCAGGGAGGGTGGACTCTCCTCTCTCTAACACCAGTAAAAAAGTAAATCAGGAGTAGCTTCACTTAGGTTAATGAAGCTGAGAGGAGATTCAGGCCCTAACAATACGAGTCCTAAAATAATATCTCATTTTGTCTATATTTTAGTAAATCTAGACACTCTGTTAGAAGTAGTCTTCTATAAATGCACTGAGATTACACTGAAGACCAATAGATTTTGCATAATACCCAGGGGCGGGTCTAGGAATTTTGCCGCCACAAGCATGGCAGGCAGGCTGCCTTCCGCGGCTTGCCTGCGGACGTTTCACTGGTCCCATGGCTTCGGCAGACATCCCGCAGGCCGAAGCCACGGGACCAGCGGACCCTCCCTGCATGGAGCTCATTTTGTATTAGGACCTTAGATTGTGCATTCCTGGGACCCGGGACTGACGTTGCTTGTTGTGGGGGATTTTATATAAGCACTGAGCACATTGCTGCCCCTAAGCAAACAATAAATGTTAAGAATAAACTCCCTATGTTAGAAAAGAATCAATTTATCACCTATCGTTACCATCTGAGGGAAAGAGAAACTGTCCTTGTTTGATGGTACAGAGACATCTACTTGTTCAATTAGTTCCAGAGATTCCTAAACCATAGCATTTTCACTGGTCACCTCCAGGACCACAAAAAGTCAAAATGCTAGAGAGAACAACCCCATAGGATAGAAGTAGGGTAACCTTAGTGTTGGCTAACTTTAATCTTTGTCTCATAAATGTTAATACACTCTGAGTATTATCATACCATTACCCACACCAACGTGACTCCATTCAGCCTCTGTTTTATGAGTATTTATAAGTATGTTATTTGATAACAATTGAAAAAAAATAGTATTTTTTTAAAGTAGCTTCTCCTCTGTCATCATCCAGCTCCATTTCCATCCTTTTCCATGTTTTTGCCTCTCTCTAAGGGTTCTCCATTATTAGCTTTCTACTAGAGACAGGCCCACATTGGAGCACTGATCTGAACTCCCTGAAATTTAGGGCAAGTCTGGGTCTGGATCTTCATCTAGCTCTGAACTTCACCATTTGGGCTACTCTCGATAATGAGGAAATCTACACACCACCTCATTTAGGTGAAGTTCACATACAGATATATTTCTGGATCTTAACTTCCCAGTTCAGGATTTCCCTCTGTTTCCAACACATGTGATGCTGAACCTACGGCCATCATTAAAATGTATATAATTTACTCTTAAAAATGTCATTTTCTATTCTTTTTTATATTGGTTCAGTAAAAGAAGTATATATCAGACACTTATCTGAGTCACTGGTGAATTAGTTTATATCAGTGGTATCCAGACTGAGGCTTGTGAGCTACACGTGGCTGTTTAATGTGTTTCTTGCAGGTCTTTGCAGCGCATGATATGAAAACACTGTGTGATTTAACTGTTAACCAATCTAAGTTATTAACCAATCAGGCTGCTTTTACTATGTTATGAACTAATTGTAGTGGATAAAATAATGTCACATTTTCTGTGAAAATTGCCAGCACTATTATGATGGGTCCCATGCTTTCTCCTCTTGTGGCGAGGCTTCAGGGTGCCGTTTTTCACCCCTGAACTGGGGTATCAACTGTCCCACTAGTGTCCCAGAAAAGGGGAATGGAGAGGGAGGGACCCGGGCCTGCTCTATACTCCGGGACCCAGCCCAGGGATCCCTGGGATAGCAGTGAATACTTGAACTAGCGATTCACCACTTGAACTAGCGATTCCTTCCCCTGGGCTACTTCCCTCTCCAGCTCTTCAGCTTGTGCCCTCTCTCCACTTGGGCCAAGTTTCTCTCAATCCCTTGTGTCTGTAGAGTCCCTTTACTCTGCACAAGTCGGGTTTCCCTTTACCTAGGTTCTTGGTCTTCTGGCACACCACAGCACTTCTCCAAATGGCTCTTCTTCAAAATGCTCTCTGCTCCAAAACCAAACCACTCTGCTTCAGCTCCTTCCACTGTCTGATTGAAGCAGTTAGAATGCTCTAACTGGCTTAAGGTGCTCTGATTAATCTATAGCAACCTGTCTTCCCTCTATAGGAAATAAGGCTCTCATCATGCTGGGGCTTATAGATCTCCCCCTTTGATCACTCTCCTGCTGCCCTCTGGTCATGCTGTATCACTATATATATATTATATATATGTGTGTGTGTGTGTGTGTGTGTGTGTGTGTGTGTGTGTGTGTGTGTGTGTGTGTGTGTGTGTGTGTGTGTGTGTGTGTGAAATAAATGAAACAATGAATTCACACTACTGTAGCTCTTTTAGGTAATTTTGATCACTAATTTGGCTACAAAACCACTGAGGTGTGAGTCTCAATGGTTTACATACTGTCCTATTGGTAAGCTTTATAAGAAAATGCTTAATATTTGAGATAATTCATTCACAAACCTAAACTGGTAAGTGTCCAGAGATGAACTTGCTAGTGCTTAGTTATTAGTATAACTGTAAGAATTTGTTTATTTATAAACATAAATCGGACACTGTTCAGATGCACCACTGTTGATGGTCATGTTTATGATCAGCATAAAATAGGTGAAACTGAATTGAAACACAAGCTATTCTTAGCTCAAATACTGGCAGAAAGCAAAATTCCTATCTGTTTAATTTTTGTTGTGATCAAATTAAGTTAATTTTAGGCAGAAGCAAAACTTTATAAATGTTAGATCATCCATACAGGGAAGAGAAACAATGCCATGTAATTTAGTCTGAAAATTTGATTAGCCAACCTGGAATATAAAAAGAAATTGACTCAGTACTTTGGGAACAGTCCACCGCTCCAATATGCTCACTGATACCCCTTCGTGAACAATTTTAAATAATGAACAAATTTATAAAGCAATTATGATCTGTTTCTAGCCAATTTTCAGACAGAAGTGTCTAAACGCATTACATATGTATAATCCACAACAAACAGCTCAAACAGCTCCAATGGTTTTGGAAGATTTTCTCAGTTTCAAGGTAACAAGTTTAGTTTGGGTTTGTATGAAAGGTTACGTTCTTATTTTTATCAAAGCTATTCCTGTTTTATCTGAGCTACCTCTATGAAATAGTAAACTTACCAGTTGTGTTTATTCCAGACACTAGTGAGTTTACCTGAACAATACAACAGTGTCTCTGACTAGAGAGTGAAAATTGTAAGCCTTAGTTCTAAATGTAAAGGAAAACATGAGTACTGAAGACAATTCTTCCTCTTGTACAGCCATGATTATAACAGAATACAACTGTATTGCTGAAACATCTACTTGTGTCCTGCTTTTCTTGATGGTGGCTCTCTGGATGGTTTTGGAAGCTAATCACAACTGAACTCTGGTTTACAAGTGGTTTGGTCAATATCTCAAACATGGCATCTGCTTTTTCTGTATGTACTCACTCTACTAAGAAAGTTAAATCATCAATTGAAATTCACTGCACATGAAATTTAAGACAGGTATAAAGTGCCACCAGCCTTCAAATACATTGTTATCAGCAAACTGGCAAATAACCCTGTGTCTTAACTATTTCAATTACATATCTTGGATCAATACATCTCTAAAACTGGGCAATCTAACTAAACTTTGTGTACCATAAACTGCATGGCTCAAATGGGATTTCCAGTGAAGTGTGTTTTGTCATTATTGAGTTTCTCTGCTGTATAATTTTTCAACTTTTAATAAACTCTGTGAAATCCAAAAACTCTAAAACAATCTTGTTGCTATGTCTTCATAGCAAGGAGAGATGCAAGGAGTGCTCCTATGATTTTTCAGATTGGATTTGTTGTCACTGTAACCAACAGTGTCATGAAAAAGGGAAAAGGGAAGCTTAATTCTGATTTATTGTGATTCCGATGTTTCCACTTGCTTTGAACATTGCAACAGTAGAAGCTGTGATTCTAACCTGGAGCCAAAATAACCAACCAACCAACTACATATACCGTTTATTAAAACAACACAACACAAAACAACACTGAATTTAACCCACTCATCCCACCCCAGATATTACCAACTTTCTGTTGTAAGATAAAACTTTTCAACAGGTAAAATCTGCGGGTCTCAAATGTTTTACTCTGTTTTTACTATGTAATTGAAACTGGTAAGGAACTCTGCCAGCCCTCCACCTTGTTTTCAAACTGCAGTGAGATAGGCACTTCAAAACAGCACTGATCAGAGGAGTTTACAAAGAAAGTAAAGCAAAACTAACCTATTTTGCAAAAGTAACTGATACTGTGGAAAAGCATAAAATATTTTTAAGCTTTTTCTTCTTTACCTTTATTTAATCTCTCAAAAAGCAGAGGGGAAGGGAAGGGATAACATTGTCTCTGGTTGTTTCCTGTCCATTTCTATAAACATTCTTCTCTTTTTGCCTGAGCACAGCTATGCCTTTAGATTATACCTGATTCTTTGCTAACAAACACCTTTTCAAAGGTTTTGTGCTATTTAATGATTTTGGAATCTCTATTCAGACTTCTGAAACTGCAGCTTCCTTCTCCATTTGATGCGGGAAATATAAACTCACTCTTTTTTTTTCTTTCCCTGAAGAATGAAGCTCAGCCACTTCATCTTTCTTCGTCCACGCTGAAAGAAAGAGAGGAGGCCATGGATGTGGGTTAATTAAGGGCAGCTTTATTCACTCAAATCTGTTCCCAGTAACAAATTGTACAATGCAGAGGAGGTTTGTTCCCCGCTGATCCAGCCACAGGAACTCCACGCCTCCCCTTACTCAGCTCCCATCAGAGATTTTCCTTCAAATCCTTCTCCTATCCAATTTGTCTGATACTCGTATTCCTTCCATACCGAGTATGTGTACTGGACATATCCCACAAGGAGGCACCAGCAACATGCTTGGCTGCCTCTTTCCCATCCCTCTGTGTTTCCAGAAATCCACAGATCCTTTTATTTTTAAACCAAGGTGAACCATATTTGCATCCAGTGTCCACTCCCAGGCTGCCAAAGAATGTATAAAGCGCAGAAACTGGTCCCATAGCATACTTCAGTTTGCTGATATGGGTTGCAAATCCTGTAATGACAACACCTCTGTGATGTTTTGGGGATTGTCTCGACCAGTAAGGGGTTCTCTCACAACATGCCTTATAATTTGGGGTCCCTTAATGCTATGATGCTATGGCTCAGAGCCTTGACATCAGTAGCCAACCTGCAAGCACAAAGGTCTCATCCTGTCTTCCACTAGCCTACTTACTCTTAGCAAGGTGACCTCAACAGGCCATCCAGTCCTGAATATCCTCTAATCTACCAGACACTTGAACTTTTCCCCTTTACTTCATCACACTCAAAAGTGTGAGAACAGCTCCCAGTTAGCAGTTCACTTTGGGAGACACACTCTAGACAGTTTGCACACCAGAGACCCATGTGGTGTAAAAATAAACAAAAACTTGTTTTTTAATAGAAAAATCATAGACTCAAAGATGAAGTAATAAGGACAAGTGAACACATACAGGTTACACAGAAATAAACATAAAGATGCAACTTCAAGTTTCACACTTCTATATTAGATTAATTCCCTTTTCTAATAAGAGTTATCTCTTATTTCTGAACAATTCCCCAGAATACCCTTTGTCATAGAGAGGATACAGTGTTTCACAGACAGTACCTTGCCTACATTCTGGCCTTTAGTTTCTAAATATCCTTCCCTTCAAACCTTTCTTTTTTCTGGGTTTGTAAGTTTTTTTGTTAGTTTATTTGTTTTTTTTTCTTTTCTGATCATGGTGATTCATCCTAGGGGAAATTCCCTCCTCTCTTAGTTTTCCAAGTCTGGGGCAGTTTCTTTCTCATTTTCAAGTTGTTTCACTGTTTTCCCATTAACTCTAGTGGTCCACCATTGTTTTTTTTTCCTGTGTGAACAATGAATGGGTACTTGAAATTAGTTCTATGTAAACGACTGGTTCTGTAAACTACCTACTGTGAGGTGTACTTGAGATTGTAGTTCCAGTCATGAGCATACTATTCTGTATACATAAATACATAGATTAATAATCACAGCCTGTATACATATCTCATAATGAGTGTCAAGTTCAGAACATTATGAGCTTTCATAAAATATCTTCCTTGTTATATATTTAAATTTTTATACAACCAGATGATTCAATTGCTTAATCTTTGGTTCTCCATGAGGGGTGTCTGGATCCTTTATTGTCACACCACCTTGACAGTCTGATGCTGGAGTTTTGGCTACTGGATAGCATGTTGGCTATGTTGTTTCCCAACCACTGAATATGTTTAATTTTCCCTGAAATGACCTCCCTAATCCCATAGATTAAGGGCATTCTTTCCCCATTTTTAATATCCATACTTCCCCCAGCAGTTGCTTCGTACTCATCTGGATCACCCAGGCCAGTAAAGGGTTCTTTCCCCACTGAAGGTGTGCCACCAGATCTCTTAACATCCTGAGTCTTTCTTGCTCCCAGTGGATTTCTGGCCCACAGCATTTCCTAGTTGTACCAGATTCTAGCATATTCTAGGCCACAGCACCTTCTAGTTGTGCCTCAGTTTCCACCACCCAGTAGAGAGTTCTCTCACCCCTTAAAGCATGACACCACTCTTACCACTCTGAATCTGCTCTCTTCCCAGTGGAGTTCTGGCCCACAGATTTTCTTAGCTATGTCAGTGTCAGAAGTGCTGGAACAATTTGTATAGTGGGAGTGCTGAGAGCCATTAAACCAAAGTGTAAATCCTGTATATCATGGAAACCACTTCCAGCCAGGAGGTGTGGCAGGACCCCCAATTTCACTATTTCCAGTACCTATAGTCAATGTCACCCCTCACTCAGCAATTCTTCCCTGCTTCTAGTGGAATCCTGGCCTACACCATTTCCTACTTGTGCCAATATCTTATCACTCCTACCGGATTCTGCACTATCTCAACGTTTAGCTGTTCCTCAGTTTCCCTTGCCTTATAAAGAGGGCCTCTCTTGAGTAGAGATACCTCTCTCACTCTTCCAGTCAGCGAGTAGGGCAATACTGTGATCTTGACCTGGCTGTAATTGCTTTCTCCTCTTCCTGCCCATCCCTGCAAGCTTTCCTCCTAGTATTGTGATTGCAAGACAGCCCTTAAAAGGTCAATGCCTCTTTTTCTTTCAGCTAGTCTGTCAAACACCCTCTCACATAAAGATTGCAGTGTGTACATTTTCAGTGTCCATCTCTAAAATTATCATTAATGGACAATTGCATCATTGACTATTGTTTAATAGTGTCAGCTAAGAGTGACAGTTTCATCTTCTAATTGACACATGGGATATTATGTGTATAAGTCCAAGTGCATTCAAATGAGAATAAACTCCTTGTTTCCTAATTTTTTCTCTGATTAATCGGTTGTGCCTCCCCCAACCCCATGACTTATAGATTCATAGATTCTAGGGCTGGAAGGGACCTCGAGAGGTCATCGAGTCCAGTCCCCTGCCCTCATGGCAGGACCAAATATTATCTAGACCATCCCTGATAGACATTTATCTGACCTACTCTTAAATATCTCCAAAGATGGAGATTCCACAACCTCCCTAGGCAGTTTATTCCAGTGTTTAACCACCCTGACAGTTAGGACATTTTTCCTAATGTCCAACCTAAACCTCCCTTGCTGCAGTTTAAGGCCATTGCTTCTTGTTCTAGCCTTAGAAGCTAAGATGAACAAGTTTTCTCCCTCGTCCTTATGACACCCTTTTAGATACCTGAAAACTACTATCATGTCCCCTCTCAGTCTTCTCTTTTCCAAACTAAACAAATCCTTTCAGCCTTCCTTCATAGGTCATATTCTCTAGACCTTTAATCGTTCTTGTTGCTCTTCTCTGGACCCTCTCCAATTTCTCCACATCTTTCTTGAAATGCGGTGCCTAGAACTAGACACAATACTCCAGTTGAGGCCTAAGCAGCGCAGAGTAGAGTGGAAGAATAACTTTTTGTGTCTTGCTCACAACACACCTGTTAATGCATCCCAGAATCACGTTTGATTTTTTTGCAACAGCATCACACTGTTGACTCATATTTAGCTTGTGGTCCATTATAACCCTTATATCCCTTTCTGCCATAGTCCTTCCTAGAAAGTCTTTTCCCATTTTGTATCTGTGAAACTGATTGTTACTTCCTAAGTGGAGCCCTTTGCATTTGTCTTTATTAAACTTCATCCTGTTTACCTCAGACCATTTCTCCAATTTGTTCAGATCATTTTGAATTATGACCCTATCCTCCAAAGCAGTTGCAATCACTCCCAGTTTGGTATCATCTGCAAACTTAATAAGCATACTTTTTATGCCAATATCTAAGTCATTGATGAAGATATTGAACAGAGCCGGTCCCAAAACAGACCTCTGCAGAACCCCACTTGTTATACCTTTCCAGCAGCATTGGGAACCATTAATAACTACTCTCTGAGTATGGTTATCTAGCTGGTTATGCACCCAACTTATAGTAGCCTCATCTAAGTTGTATTTGCCTAGTTATTGATAAGAATATCATGCAAGACCATATCAAATGCCTTACTAAAGTCTAGGTATACCACATCCACCGCTTCTCCCTTATCTACAAGACTCATTATCCTATCAAAGAAAGCTATCAGATTGGTTTGACATGTTTGGTCTTTACAAATCCATGCTGGCTATTCCCTATCACCTTACCACCTTCCAAGTGTTTGCAGATGATTTCCTTAATTACCTGCTCCATTATCTTCCCTGGCACAGAAGTTAAACTAACTGGTCTGTAGTTTCCTGGGTTGTTTTTATTTCCCTTTTTATAGATGGGCGCTATATTTGCCCTTTTCCAATCCTCTGGAATCTCTCCTTTCTCCCATGATTTTCCAAAGATAATAGCTAGAGGCTCAGATATCTCCTCTATTAGCTCCTTGAGTATTCTAGGATGCATTTAATCAGGCCCTGATAACTTGCAGGCATCTAACTTTTCTAAGTGATTTTTAATTTATTCTTTTTTCTATTTTATCTTCCAAACCTACCCCCTTCCCATTAGCATTCACTGTGTTAGACATTCCTTCAGACTTCTCAGTGAACACGGAAACAAAGAAGTCATTGAGCACCTTTGACATTTCCAAGTTTCCTGTTACTGTTTCTCCCTCCTCACTGGGCAGTGGGCCTACCCTGTCCTTGGTCTTCCTCTTGCTTCTAATAAAAAGTCTTCTTGTTTCCTTTTACTCCTGTAGCTAGTTTGAGCTCATTTTGTGCCTTTGCCTTTCTAATTTTGCTTCTGCATTCCTGTGTTGTTTGCCTATATTCATCCTTTGTAGTTTGTCCTAGTTTCCATTTTTTTTATATGACTCCTTTTCATTTTTTAGATCATGCAAGATCTCATGATTAAGCCAAGCTGGTCTTTTTGGCACATTTTCTATCTTTCCTACCCAGCAGAATAGTTTGCTTTGGGGCCCTTAATAGTGTTCCTTTGAAATACTGGCAACTCTCCTGAGTTGTTTTTCCCCTCAGTCTTGATTCCCATGGGACCTTACCTATCAGCTCTCTGAGCTTACCAAAATCTGCCTCCCTGAAGTCCATTGTCTCTATTTTCCTGTACTGCCTTCTACACTTCCTTAGAATTGTGAACTCTATGATTTCATGATCACTTTCACCCACGATGCCTTCCACTTTCAAATTCTCAGTGAGTTCCTCCCTATTTGTTAAAATCAAATTTAGAACAGCTTCCCCTAGCAGCTTTTTCAACCTTCTGATATAAAAATTGTTTGCAATGTAGTCCAAGAACTTACTGGATAGTCTGTGGCCCGCTGTGTTATTTTCCCAACATATATGGGGATAGTTGAAGTCCCCCATCACCACCAAATCTTGGGCTTTGGATGATTTTGTTGGTTGTTTAAAAAAAGCCTCATCCACCTCTTCCACCTGGTTAGGTAGCTTGTAGTAGAGTCCTAGCATGACATGACCCTTGTTTTTTACCCCTTTTAGCCTAACCCAGAGACTTTCAACACTTCTGTCTCCTATATCCATCTCCACCTCAGTCCAAGTGTGTACATTTTTAACATATAAGGCAATACCTCCTCCCTTTTCCCCATGTCTGTCCTTCCTGAGCAAGCTGTACTCATCCACACCAACATTCCAATCATGTGTATTATCCCACCAAGTTTTGGTGATGCCAACAATGTCATAGTTGTATTTATTTATTAGCATTCCATGGTTGAGGAAGCCAAAGCTCTCCTGGCAACATCATCTTCACAGCCAGGCATTCACCTCCACAATGCATCTGTCTCTGCCCGGGCCCCTGCCTTTGACAGAAAGGATAGAAGAGAATGCCATCTGCACTCCAAACTCCTTCACCCAGAGCCCTGTAGTCACTCTTGATCTGCTCAGTGTCACACCTTGCAGTATCATTTGTGCCCACATGGATGAGTAGCACGGGGTAGTAGTCAGAGGGCTGGATAATCCTCGACAATGCCTCTGTAACGTCTCAGATATGGGCCCCCACAGGCAGCTTATCTCCCGAGATGAAATGTCAAGGCAACAGATGGGCACCTCCGTCCCCCTCAGCAGAGAGTCTCCAACCACCACTACCCTATGCTTCCTATTTGCAGCGGTGGCAGCAGACCTCCCAGCCTTAGGGGTAAAAGGCTTCTCCTCCTCTGCTGTAGGGGGTGATTCCTTCTCTCCTGTATCAAGAAGAGCATAATGGTTTCCTATTATCACTGTGGGAGGGTTTGGAGCAGGGGTGGAGCACTGCCTGCTGCCATAAATAACCAGCTGCCATTGTCCACCCTGAGCCATCTCCTGCTCCACCAGTGGTGTATCAGCAGTCCTGTATACTGGGACAGCTGTCTCCTCATGGACACAGTCCAGGGCTTGCTTGTGGATTTGGGTGCTCCGCAACCTAGCCACCTCCTCCTGTAGTTCTCCGACCTGCTGCCTGAAAGATTCCACCAGCAGCCAACTTTCATATTAACTGATCCCCCCCAGCCTAGATATCAGTAAGTGGGAATTGCTGATTGACTTACTCAAACTTTTTCAAAGTTACATGGCTGATCTATTCTTTATTAATGTCTAGGGTTAAATCCTAGTCTCAGATACAATGAGGTAAATATAGAATAATTTAAATGAAGTTAAGGTAGTTACTTTGTATTTTCATCCATGCAGCAGAGAAGATAATCTCAATCAGATCCTTTAATTAAGAATACAGATATTACTGGAAAGATCAATCAATATTCTGTAGAAAAATATAACTTGTGATAAGAACTTATAAAGCTCAAAATAAGATATTTAAGTAATATTCTAAGCCCCACTTGCCACCCTCCAAAAATATTGTAACCTTATTTTTTCTTTCAAGGACCTAATCAAAACCACTAATATCTTCTGAAATACTAGGCATGAAGCCAGAGCTCCATAGGGTGTCTTCTACATTTAGTATCACACTCAAATGACCATTTTTATTGTCACTTCCAAACTTTAATCCTAAAAATAATAGCATTATCTCAGCTGGTGGACTTCTCTTCTTTTTAATCATTCTGACTTCTGAGAAATGAGAAAATACAAGATTCATATTGACTGCCAAGACAAAGGGAGTTCTGTCTTAATGTCTGCAATACAGTGACTACTTAAATGATTGAAGATAATTGCTGTGTCTTGTAAATATATATATGTAAATAATCAAGATACGTTTCCAATTAAGCTATCCCCTTTAGTATCACAAATCAAAAATATAAATAATTATTTATGGACAGTTTTCTTTTAGACCCTGACTCTCAACGCACTTAAACACATGCTTAACTTTAAGCTCATTTAAGGACATCCCTGTTTAGCAAAAACTTAACTATGCGCTTTGAACGTTTAGTATGTGCCTAACTCCCATTGGCTTTAATGAGATTTAAGTGAATATTCAAGTACTTTGGAGGATGGAGTCTGTGATAATTTTTACTTGAGACATCTACGCAAGTAGAGAAAGAAAGCAAAAACTATTAACTGTGTGAACTTTGCGAGCACATGTTAAATGTCTGACATTTCATTTAAGAAATTATAGTAAAGTTAAAAAAAATAGCTTCAGCTCTTAATGCCATCAAGCTAAAAATAAAATATTACTACTTGTTACTTGACAGTTTATCTGAGATTATGTGCACTTAAATAATGTCAAAGTTGTTAGTGTATTATAAAACTCTCCAAAAAAGCTGAACAACCAGATTGTATTTCTGGGAGGCTCATTATTCTATAAAACAGAAAATCTGTCTGTTGAGAGTAAAAGTTCCTCCAGTAAAAAGAAGTTTGGCCCAGTCTCTGCCCTTGGATGCATGTGCTGCATGGGAGCTGAAGACATAACTTGGGTCTTAACAATACCACTATATCTGGAATTCATAAAATCTTTAGTTACTTTTCTCACTCAGCTCTACTAGGAGCAGTAGACCTATTCTACACTATTATATTCTGTTCAGGATCTTAGATTGTATACATTACTAAGGTGTCTAAGCACAACTTGAACCTCATGTGTGGATTTTCTTCTACCACTTGGAAGGTGAGTCTGATGTCTTCATAGCACAGTACTTGATCCTCTGAGAAAGTTCCACAACTATAAGGACTATTGCTTAATTGTGAAACAAAATGGGATTTAAGCATGACTTAGGTGGCGCAAAGGCCCTATCCTGGGAGTTAGTCTAGATGACCCTTTGTGTTGCTTCTAACCCTATGATTCTATGATACTACACAGGGTTGATTTTCATATTGTTAGAGCTTTCCCTAATGGCTGCTATCCCATTACTTCCTCTACAGATGTTTTTCCTGGCACAATAGGGATTTAGCAGGAATGATAATACAACCTCAACTGAATTTGTCTTTTCAGTAGATTACCTGTTGGTTCCCAGATTGGGGAAAGATGTTAATCATAAATACAACTTCCAAAATTACCTTTTACTTTCATGCCTGATACCCAGCCCTGAAGAACATTAGTAGCATCCAAGGATGGAGATAATGATGCCATGAAGACAGTAGTTTCACCATGCAAGTGGTATGAAGCTACAATGAGGATCCAATCTATGCATAGATCTGATGTTCTGGCCACAGGGAAGTATGCACTGGAGAATCTTGCTTTTCCAAATGAGAAAATACAGACTGACTTAGTACCTCCAGGTCCACATGGTAAATAATGCCCCCTGATCCTCATGTAGGGCTCCAATTAAAGTCAATGTAAGTCATGTGCCATCCACACATTCCATATCAGAATGTCTGAGGGGTGGCAGCAAAAGTAGATGAATGGCTGTGAAGTGCTACATCTATGCAATCAGCATCAGGCCATGTTGGGAGCCTTTTTCTGAACCTCAACAAAAGCTGAGATCTGCAAAGTTTTGAACGCTGTCTGATTTTGAGCAGGCCCTAGGTTACATGTGAGCTTTTTGAAGAAGTCCTTAATAAAATATCTTGCATCTATATTGCATGGTAAAGCACTTTATGAAAACTAAATAATGGGCAAGAAGTGCATAATCTTCTAAATTATTACAACGTAGTTCTGATCAATTTTTTTTTAAAAAGATCTCTTTCCATTCTATGTGCTAAGGTCAATTTCTGTGAAAATTTAAGCATGTAATATGAGTGCATAACTAGGCCCTAACTTCTATAGCTATAAAAAGAAAGTTATTTTGGCGTAAGCTGACTGACAATGTTGTTTTAAAAATAAATATATATTAAAAATAATATGGAGACTCACAATTTGAATGTCGGGTTTAGATTGAAGTGACTGTAAATTGCTAAGATACTCCAAATGCATTGCAAAGTAGAGATTTCTAATACAAATACTGACAGACCACTAACCACAGAAGTGTGGCACTACTAATCACTGCCATATTAACACACTAATGAGAAGCCACTTTACTGCTGTCACTGGACTATATGATGTTCTCACTCACTGGATTGATGGTGAAAATTAACACATCAGAGACAATCTCAGAGGATGGAGCCCCAGAATCCATATGAGACTTGGGGCTGGAATGGTTACACAAAAGCTACAAATAATATCAACTGGATGTGAGAGAAATAATGCCAGTTTGGAGAAATATTAACTAGAGTTGAATTGTCTCAGTACTTAGTGCTCTGCTACTTATAATCTAATTAACATAAGGACAGACCAATTGTAATCTTATTAACTCTGCTGATGATATAAAATTGAGAAAGCAATGAACCAGAGAGCAAGCAGCAAGTACAATTACACCTGACTGTGGTCTGGACTGTTCCACAACTGAGGATGCACTGCATTATTATTTAAGTGGAATTCTGTTTGAAAATATCATGAGATGTAGTAACCTCCAAAAACAGGGGCGGAGTGGGGACTAACCTAATGATCCCATCCTAAATCTGAGATATTGGGGGATAATTACATGTCCCTGTCTGTTGCAGACACCGTTTGCAGAAGTAATGTTTCTTTGTGCCTTTGAAAACACAGTATGGCAGGAGGCAGAGGGTGAGGGGAAATGTACTATCTATACACCTGCAATAAATGATCAACAGAAAAATAATAATGTTAGGTACAGACAACATGAAAGTTGTCTGTACCTAACATTACATTTGATAAATCAAATCAGAGAAGGAATTCCTTCAAATAAACTGAGTAGTGCTGGCTTTATGGTTTTTTGTTGGGCTTTAAAGCAATGTTGTTTACCAAATGGTTAAAAAAAAAACCCACCAGGAACAAACTCTTAGGCTGGTAGGATAAAGTGAAATGACAGAGGAACACAAATCAGAAAGAGATAAGAAGATTATACAGCTCTTATAAGAGACCACTCACAGATTGTTGCGTTCCATTCTGATACAACCTTCTCAAAAAGATACTGTGACACTTGAAACTGTGAAAAGAAGTGCAATAGAGTTTATACCAGGATCTGAAAGCATAAGCTATGCTATGAATAGCCTAAATCTATGTATCCTAGAGGGAGAAAGACAGTTAAGAGGAGATTAAATATAAATTTATACAATCTAAGTGCTAAGATGATATCAAGTGAAGCTACTATTTTTAGCTCCTTGAACATGAGAAGAGAGAATATAATGAAAATAACATGGTCAAATTCACAGCAGATCAGGAAGGAGGCATTTATCCATATAGATATAAGGATATGTGGAATACACAACCAAGTAAATCCGTGAAGTTTAAGGTAATGCCCTACATCCTCTGTCCACTATATTCAGTCTAATGAAGATTACTAGACTAGCAGCATGACATGATGAAAATTATTAGGAAAATATCTAGAGTAGTTTGATCTTGACTATTTTAGTTATTACCCAATTACCTACTTTTCAATAAAACAAAAAGAAATAGTGTGTCTCTATTATGCAAAAGCTAAATATTATCTCAGCAAACCAGAGCTAACATAAACTGGGCTGCTCTCATTAGGGAATGTAGTTTCATCATGATATGGGATTTACTGTAGGTTAGTAATGGGAACTGCATGGATTCATCCTTGTTTATCCAGGATTATACCTCTATTCCTCTTTTTTTTTTAATGAATTAGTTATAATACTTTAATTATTGACCTAAATTTGGCCCTTTGTTTATGTGCGCAGCTTCCTTTACATTCAGTTGGATCTGCACCTTCAGTCAGAATTTGGACCTTTCAGTAGAAATGATTGGTCTGTGAGATTTATAAATGTAGCAACCATCTTATGTTAACTTCCCCTTGGAGAAAATGGGGAAGGTGATGACAGCAGGCCTATATATGGATCTCTTGAAATTTGGCAGGATTCAGAAGACAACCAATGTTTAGACTCTCAGTATGGAGGCCCTGTGCCTCTGCAATATTTCCTGTATCTCCCTCTCTCCCAGTCCCTTTGGCCTGACAGCAGTATGACTGCAACAGAAGCCATGATCTCATGGTTCTTCAATTGGCTGTTTGGCACTGTCATAAACGGATAGTTAAGAGTTAATGGAACAGAAGTACTTCATATCTCTTTTGCCTGTAAAGGGTTAACAAGATCAGTTAGCCAGGCTGTCACCTGACCAGAGGACCAATCAGGGGACAGGATGCTTTTAAATCTTGAGGGAGGGAAGTTTTTGTGTGTGCTGTTAGTGTTTGGCTATTGTTCATTCTGGGGGCTCAGAGGGACCAGACGTGCAAACAGGTTTCTCTCCAATCTCCCTGATACAGGTTCTTATAGATCCAGAATAGTAAGTACTAGGTAGATAGAGCGAGTTAGGCTTATGTTTGTTTTCTTTATTTGCAAATGTGTATTTGGCTAGAAGGAGTTCAAATTTGTATTTTGCTGAAAGGATTTTTATTTGTACTTGTATACTTAGGTTGGGAGGGTATTCCCAGTGTCTATAGCTGAAAGACCCTATACCTATTCCATTTTAAATTTACAAAGATAATTTTTACTGTTTTCTCTTTCTTTAATTAAAAAGCTTTTCTTCTTTAAGAACCTGATTGTTTTTTTTAATTCTGGTGTGAGACCCTAGGGGATGGGGTCTGGATTCACCAGGGAATTGGTGGGGAGGAAGGAGGGAAGGGGGAGAGAAAGGTTAATTTTCTCTCTGTGGGCTGGTCCACACTACGGGGGGAAATCGATCTTAGATACGCAACTTCAGCTACGTGAATAACGTAGCTGAAGTCGAATATCTAAGATCGGATTACTCACCCGTCCTCACCACGCGGGATCGATGTTCACGGCTCTCCCTGTCGATTCCGCAACTCCGTTGGGGTTGATGGAGTTCCGGAATCGATATAAGCGGGCTCGGGGATCGATATATCGCGTCTAGATGAGACGCAATATATCGATCCCCGATCAATCGATTTTAACCCGCCGATATGGTGGGTAGTCTGGACGTAGCCTGTGTTAGATTACTTTCTCTCTCAGGGAGAATCTGGGAGGGGGAGAGAGAAGGAGGGGGGACGGTGAATTTTCCTCTCTGTTTAAAGATTCAAGGAGTTTGAATAACCCAGGAGGGGAAGCCTGGGAGAGGCAAAGATGGGGGAAAGGGTTTACTTTCCTTGTGTTAGGATCCAGAGGGACTGGGTCTTGGGGATCCCCGGGCAAGGTTTTGGGCGGACCAGAGTGTACCAGGCACTGGAATTCCTGGTTGGTGGCGGCGCTACAAGTACTAAGCTGGTAATTGAGCTTAGAGGAATTCATGCTGGTACCCCATCTTTTGGACGCTAAGGTTCAGAGTGGGGAATTATACCATGACAGGCACCAATCTCCTTTTCACTGGGGGTTTAAAAGGCAAACTCAGCCCCACCATTTCTTGTTTGAGGCTCATCCCCTCACCATAGGGTGTCCAGATAGCAAATGTGAAAAACTGGGGCAGTGAGTTGGGGGTAATAGGTGCCTATATATATTAAAAAAAACCCAAATACTGGGCCTCTCCCAATAAAATAAGAATATCTGATCATCCTACCTCACCATCAACAGAGCCCATTCCCATGCAACACCCACAGAGATATTCATAGGAGGATGGGACAAAGCCAGAGAGCCAACTGTGACACTGCACCTCATATTCTTCATAGTGATATTATTATGATATGATCATGACATAATTATGATCCATTTTGTACAAGACGGGTCATGTAAGATGTCATTGGGAAAGTAAATATTTGCTTAATATGATTATCCTATTTGTATGCATGTAACATTTTTGCATCCGAAGTTCTGAATATTGAGTATGTACCTATATTTCACATGTAGTCACACCTGGGTGACACCCACTAGGCAAGACAATTCCAGCCTAAATAGCTTCCAGTCTAAATAGGTAATGGTCCATTCGGGAAAACAATAGGCCTTAGGAGAACCTTATCCCCCACCTAGTGAGCCTTCCTGAGAAAGCTCCTGACTGCCTGTAAGTAATGGCTGTTATGACTTTGCAAGATCATGTGACCAGACCACACGACTCTGGACTCCATGTTGGGTACCTGTATTTTTCCACAAACTGGGCTGGGAAATGATTTTGCAACAAAGGGTTCCTGCCATATGCTAAAGCTATATAAGGCAGGAAGTGACATTATCTGTTCTTCACTCCCCCACAGCCCAACACCTGAGAGAAGCTCTGAAAGAAAAGAATTTGGTACAGGGATGAGATCCCAATCTGCAAAGCAAGTGCAGCTTGTGCCTTCAGAATCTGCAACCCTGCTTGTATCATCAGTCAGGATGAAAAATTACTAATTCTTATCCAGTCTTTCTAGTGCTTTAGGCTTAGTTTGCAGCTTTGTTTATTTGCTAGGTAATCTGCTTTGATCACTTATAATCACTTAAAATTTATTATTTTGTAGTTAATAAACTTGTTTTATGTTTTAACCTAAACCAGTGTGCCTTTATGTGAAGTGTCTGAGGAAAAATCTCAGCTTGGGTACCACCAGTGTGCATATTTTTCTCCACATTGAGGGAGCAGTGACATATTAATGATTTTACACTGTACAGATCCCTGTGCAGTGCAAGATGGTATAACTTTGCAGTTATACTTCAGAGTGAGGTGTGTGCCTAGGGAGCTGTGAAACTGACTGGTGTCACCTGTTTGCATTCAGGTAACCCAGTTTAGGTGAGTGGAGCCACCTGCTGTCACATTGGGTGATAACAGGGCCTGTGTGAGGCTGGTTGCGTCCCCAACTCAGCTGTGTGTATTAGAGGGGCAGAGCAGTTCCCACAGCTCCCAGACTGCACCCCAGGGGTAGCAACCCATCACACCAGTGATTTGCTCAAGTGAGGCTCTGGTAACAGAGGTGATTAAAAAAAATAGCATCCCTTTTAACATTGATATCCACCATTTTAATGTTTACTCTATCAGAAGAGCAAGGAGGGAAAAATTGAGGACCCGATCTTTAAGAAATCTTAGGTCCCATTTAGGCAGCTAAATGAAACTCAGTGAGAACAACAGGAGTTGTTGGGTGCTGAGCACCTTTGAAAATCTGGCCACTTGGGCCATGTCTACACTACAAACTTTGGTCAACGCATGTGGCTATTACACTGTGGAAGCTTGCAATGCTGGATTGTTACCAGTCAGTAAGAAAACATTTTGGAGCGGTAAAATCCACAGTGGAACCACTGTCATACAAATGTGGAGGGCCATTAATCGTATTCTGTTATGCAAGACTGTGACTCTAGACAACGCACAAGACATCATGGATTTATTTGAAGCTATGGGGTTCCTGAACTGTAGTGGGGTGATAGATGGCATGCATATCCCTATTTTGGCCCCAGCCCACCTTGCCACATAATGCATTAGAAGAAGGAGATACTTTTCTAGGGTTATGTAAGGACTGGTGCATCACTGAGGATGCTTCATCGATATCAGAGTGGGCTGTACAGAGGTGGTGTATGACGCAGACATCTTTAAGAACACAGGATTTTTCAGGAAGCTGCAAGCAGGGACATTTTTTCCCCAACCAGTAGATAACCACTGAAGATGTTGAAATGCCAGTAGTTATCCTGGGGGACTCAGCCTACCCTCATTGGTCCCCTGGCTCTTGAAGCAGTACACTTGTCACCTGAACAGTTCCAAGGAAAGATTCAACCATTGACTCAGCAGTTGCAGAATGACAGTTGAATGTACTTTTGGCAGACTGAAGGGACAGTAGTAGTGTTTATTCACTAGATTAGATCTACATGAGAAAAAATATCCTAATGATTATAGCTGCCAAGTTTTGTCCTGCATAATATCTATGAGGCAAAGGGAAAAAAGTTGGTCCCTGTTTTGGAGTGTGGAGGTGGAGTAGCTGTTTGCTGACTTTGAACAGCTGCACACAAGGACCATTATAAGAGATCAGTGTGGTTCTATGAAGCTGAGGGACGTCTTGAAAGAGAACTTTTAACGGTCAGCCATAGTAACATGCTATGCTGGACAGTGCTCTCCCTGGCCCTGAATTTTGGGGATTGTTAGGAATTGTGTAGTGTTTGATGTAAATTTATGAATATCACACTGTCTTAATGAAACTATGAGTTGTGTCACTTACTGTATATTTATAATTATTATACTGTGTTCCTAACTGAACCGAAGAGTTCTGTGGTCCTGTTGTATTACAAATAATATGTGCTTTGAGTAGCACTAGGAATTGGTCAGCATATATTATCACGCAATAAAGATGAAATTATTTCCAGACAGTAACAAATATTGTGTACCAAAAACAGTACAAAACATTAATGTGCAATTAAAAACCAGTACAGTGCAAACTTAAATTAATGGAGCAAACCTTAAAATTAGAACAGCAGAAAACCTCTGTGTCCATTTCAGTCCATTTCTGCCAAACATAAACCAACTGGGACTCTCACAGGTCAGTGTATGCAAAGCTGTGGTCTTCCTTACTATAACCGGGTGTTGTGTGGTAGAGGGGTAGGGATGCGGCCCATGATGCCAAATGGAATATCTCGTCCAAGACAATTTTCAGTATAAAACATGCACTAATAAGTTAATGCAAAGTGACTTGTGTTGACCTACGTTTGTTGTGTAGAGCGGGCCTTATTTACGTACTTGACTGGAAGCTCTTGGGTGCAGAGTTCTTTTGAAACAGGTCCATCCTTTTTATGTATCCATTCTGTATTTATTTTGTATGTCCATGTCTACCTAGCAGAGAGAGACAGACATGCTAAGGGAGATAGAAGAAAAGATAAAATGTCAAATTCCCATCTTCTGGTTTTATTCATCATATTGGTTAGTTATGTCAGCTCTTTGGAATTTTGAAGGCCTCTGAATAACATTGAGGCCACTAATCAAAAGATTTGGACTCAATCTTTTTTTTTCATAAAATTTGCAAAAGATAAATTGATATGCAGAGCAGTGACAGTCTTCTTATTTTATTTTCTATTGACCGATCTTGACCAAAGCTAAACTTATTCAAAAAGTGGTTCCTTTGTCCAACCCATTAGTGGCTAAAATATTATTCTGTCAACATTTTAGACCATCTAAAAATATCTGGAACTCCAACAAACACTTCAGCTGGGTTACAAACTCTAGACAACAAGTTCCTCTCAGTTTTTGATCATTAATTTGAAAGCTATTTGTCAGTTGTGTGGTAAGCAGATGAAATGTACTCATCAGGAGACGTGAGCCAAGTAAAGAGAAAATTGAAAATCATGTCTCTAAGTCAGCAGGAAGTTCAAACTTTTCCAAGCCTGGGAATTAAAGAGAAATGCATAAAATCATAAGCTAATGGACAGAATTAAATTACTTTGTCCTAACCTTGTTCTGGGCATGATTTTTGGAAGTGTTTCTGGGACAAGCTCTAATACTTGAGTGTGTTAACACTGTTATCAAGACTGGGACAGGAAAAAGGTTACAATCTTATGAACTAAAACTCAAAACTCTTAGTACTGTCTTCTGCCCTAAGCATCTCAAAGATTGAGAAAAGGAATACCAAGGCCAGAGTAGCTATTTTCTTTGTCATTGCATTATTTTTTCCCCCAATTAGCATCTTTTCTAGAAAAGCAGTCAAACCAATTCCTAAGCAGTCTTACTTCTTGTTAAATTGGCGCTGGAAATATATTTCTTTACCTGAAATTGATCTTCATTAGGAGCTCAATAACTTATGAGTAATATCAGAAAGCAGCACTGAGTCATCAGTAGAGTTGGGTGAGTATTATGTTTGCTTAGTCACAGTTCACTAAAATGAAGTAAGCTGAGAGGAGTGAGCAGTGTGGCCTGAACGACATACCAAGACATATGATACAACACTGAGGTGACTGTTCAGGATACCATTTCACTAGAGCCCTTGGTTACATTTCTATATTAGCGGATCGTCTTCATGACTATCCTGTTCTCATTTTTTTTCTAAGTGCAGCACCTAAGTCCTCTCAAGTATATTATTATTTCTAGATGGTAAAAGGACTAAATGAAACTTCTGAAAATAGTTACTACTCCTGTCATTTATATTCACAGGCTTGCATTTAAATATATAGTTAGAAAACTAGCAACAGAGTAATCAGAATGGCAGCTATCTCGTATGCTGCAACATTTATGGCTGCTTGTCTTCTGACCAACAAGTACACAGACTCACTCACTACAAGCATATCATGACCCTCAGAGGCCAAGTATTATTGCTTATATTTATTATAATAAGAAAGGGCCAACTGGGACTGTGGCCTCAGTGTGTGAGGCACTGTACAAACACAGAATAGTGGAGAGTTTCCCCTGAGAAGCTAACAGTCTAAAGAGACAAGGCAGACAGCGGGTGGGGGAAAGGGATGTAATATGCAAGCAGCATGATCAGGGTCAAGGACTGCAAACATCACATTAGCATCATTTTTTCCCCCTTCAAGTATGGGATTATGAACATGGATGAGGAAAAAGAGAGAATTACAGGGAGATAATACATAAGAGCATTTTAGAGCAGGCCAACCTCAAAAATGTGTGTTCTCCAATTCAAGAAGCCTGTGTCATGACAGAAGTGCCCCAGGCAGGAATGGAGGGACAAACGTCCTTAAATGAGAATCAACTTCCAATAGAAGCAGAGGAGGCTGATTATTCCTTTGGCACGAAGGAGATAAGATGCATTTGTGAAACAAAGACCGACGTATAATAAGGGGATTCAATCATTATAAATATCAGGCCTGTTTTAATTTTTGCCTGATTGTAATGGTTCTGTAAGCCCATTACACTGGTCATGGGTCAGGAGTTCAGTATGCTCCTGATATGCCTCCAGCGTGCTCTCCATGCAGGGTGTGGAAGAAAGGGGGTCAAGTACAGTAAATGGCATAGAGTTAACTATGCTGGCTCTGTGCAATTCTGGAACTCCTACACTGGTTATTTAAATCAGCTTTTCATCCACTACATTGACCTAATATGGTAACTCCTTATTCTTCTAGACAGGTGCTGAACTAAAACTAAGTCCTAAGTACTATCTCTTTTTCTCTCCAAACTTCATTCAATAGCCTGCAAGCTGAACAATTTATGGTGGTCACTTCTTTCTTGACAGCTTCTGTACTGTAACTCACTGTGTCTGATCAGGACGGGGGAATGTAACATAAAACCCCAGGATCTATATTACCATAGGTGTAATTAGGGAGGGAGATATAAGGATTCTACTGCTCTTGAAACATAAGAAGTATCTGAAAGGCAAATTTTACTGTATAGTAAAATATATTTGTATAATCACAGTTTAAACCATAAATTATGGAGGAAGACCAGACCTTATGTTCTTCACTGTAATATGTCTGTTCTTTTCACCCACAGTGAGTCTGCAGCAAGTCAGTGAATAGGGTTCAGCTGTCCTGACTTCTACTGCAGTGTTGTTACACGGTAAATAAGAAAATCATAAAAGTAAAATTGAGCATTTCCGATTTGTGTTTTCTACTTATAATTTTGCACAATTTGAATGCTAAGCAAACAGCAGATGAATGAAACAGGTTCCTCTTCAAATGACATATGCAAGTTATTAATTCATTGCATCTGTATTTAGTCACTCAACTAAAATATAACAAAGATCAAATGCAGCTGTCAACAAAACAAAGCTCAGCACAAGGATTTCCCCCCCTCTAGATTGGCTGGAACTTTTACAAAAGTTATATGGGTGATGAGATTAGATCTAATTTATCTAGTTAGATCCTTTTCCCCAATCACATTTGCAAATGAAGAACTGTGTTAAGTGAGTTACTTAGATGAAGAAAAGGAAGGTCCCTTAAGATTTTCCCCTTGATGTATGTAATTAAGTGCCTTGTTAAAGTCAGTCCTAGTGCTTCTTTTCTGTTAAAACAGTATTTTCTGGTAATTTAGTCTAATTAAGCAGGTTGTCATGAGGTCATTTTTATGTGCCAACTCATCTTTCCTTTAAGATTTTTTTAAAACAAATAAACAAACAAACAAAGAACATTGAGTGGCACATGTACTTTATAATGTTGCAAGATCATTTATATGACTATTGAAAATGGGGAACTATTTTCCACTTCCAAAATTAGGCTTGAAAAATCATTGAACTTCTCAAGTGCTGACTCATTTGGAGAGTGAAGGATCTGATACACATTACATTGAAGAGGATATAGAGCACTGGTGGGCAACAAGGCTGCAGGGATGTGCTGGCTGCTGCTTCCCACAGCTCCCAGTGGTTGGGAACGGCAAACCGCGGCCACTGGGAGCTATGGGAGTTTGTGCAAATTTAAACATGCTGTCTGGCATCTCACCAGAGGATTACCCTGATGGACCCATCTGTAGACGAGCGGACTCACCCCTTGAGGGGCCTCCTGCTGGTGACTCCTGGAAATTAGCTCATTCCAGCTCTGAAGCGCCCTCTGCAGGCCTGTGATCCACCTGTCCTCTGCCCCGCTCCTTGTCCCTTCCTGGACCCAGTGCCCTTTTACATGGGGTGCTGCCCCCTGGCAGTAATCCTCTCAGTCTCCCCTCCCTGGGGAACCCCCACCCACTATCCCCACCTTGCCTCAGTATATGGCTACTGCCAGTCATTGTCTATCCCCCACGCCCTGGGTCAGACTTCAGTATCAGCCTACTCATCACTGGCAAGGTTAGGTTTGGACCTGATGCCTTGGCCTACTCCTGGGCTGCCCTCTGCAACCCCCAGTCCCTTTTAGCCAAAGTTAGGCCACAGCCTGGGTCTTTCCAGGCTGGAGCTCCCCAGCTCCTCTGCCTTTTCCCAGCCCTTTTTCACTCAGGTACCTTGTGTCTAGCTCCCTGTAGCCAGGCCCTTCACCCTCTACAAACAGAGACAGAGACTCCTGACTTCCAGCCTCTTTATACAGGCCAGCTGTGGCCTGATTGGGGCATGGCCCAGCTGCAGCCACTTCCCAATCATCCCAGTTTAGTAGCTCCCATCCACAACCTTCCCCCCAGGGCTGTTTTAAGCCCTTCAGGGCAGGAGCAGGGTAAGCACCCTGCTACACCACCACTGATATAGAGTGTAACCACCACAGCAAGAGCTGTGGTAAAAAATTCAGTAAACATTTTTTTCTTTTTTGTTGTATGGGTAACCCCAATGATGTCAATAGGATTATTGGTGTACTTAAAGTTATACATGCTTAAGTGCTTTATTGGATCAGAATTTTATGCCGTAAAGCAGAAGTAACTCTGTTGCCATCAGTGAAGTTCCACAGATTTAAGTCCCGTGTAAATGAGAAAAGAATCAAACCCAAAGAATCTGAGTTCAGAAAAGATGTGATGACACAAGTTTAAAAAATATTGGAGTGAAGAAAGATGAGACAGTAATAGCAATAAAATTATGTGATTGTTTTGGTGGGAATTTGAAGATATTGAGGTTTACCTAACTATACTGTTATTTAGAAGGGGAAATTAGGATTTGCACACCTGATGGAAGAAATGTGATTCCAGCTGATCAGTACTGAGGTATTGATAAGTGCAGAGGAAAGTTGCATTTACACTGCCAAGTCTGTATCCACTGCATGGGTAGCAGAGGAATTCTTTCTCCAGAACTGTAACTGCATCCTTGCTTGAAGACTAAAGAAAAACAAAACTGTTATACATTCTGATTACATTTAAACAATGTAAATCAAGAGACAATGATAGTGGCCCAAAAGTAAAGTAGGGTAGTAGTCTAATCTCAAGGAGTTCCTAATCAATTTTTGTGCAAGAAAAACTCAAGTGCGCAAACCACCTGACTCCAGCTGCTATCTTGCTCAACTGATCAGGAAACATCTAAGCCTCTCTTCCTCCAAAAATGCTTTCCTACATAACTGGCAACTTTTAGTCTTTAGTTACTACTAGAAAAATTAATTCATCAGGAAAAGGATACAGACAGGAAAATATGTTTGATAGTGACCTTCTGATATCAATCTAATCAGAAGGGACCAGATGCTGCAACCCCCTGCAAAATGGACTTACATTAAAAAGTGCTACCTATGTTACCTGGGGTTCTTTCAACCCAAAGCTCTTGGTAACTTTTACTCTGTGCGAAGTGGTGTCAGGAAATAAATCAAGGGAAACACGGCCATCCAACCAATAAGATGGCTGGCACAAACAGCAACACAAGAGTGCTTTCACTTAAAGCTAAACTTTACTTAGTCTCAAGTACTTACACATGTTTGCAACAGGTTAGTAAAACACCCCAACCCTCGATAATAACGGAAACTGAGTGTGGCTCTCGACTGGCACAGAAGTAGCCTTCTGTTGGCCAAATCTTCCATGTACCAGTGGGGACCACAAAATGCATCCAGAGGGAGTCCCACTACCTCAAACATTTTCTCCTTATTTATATATTTGTCATACGATGACATGTCACTTAAAGAACATTTTTAAGCAAGCAGTTTCAAAGATGAAGCAAGAGGTTTCCTTCTGATGATCAATTAACCAGATGTGTGTTTTTTTTTCAGAATTTGCACATCTTGAAGCCCTAACTGACACATTCCTGAGGGCACATAGACAAGCTTCCTGTTCTTCTAAAATGCATGTATCAGCAATTTCAACACAATTCTTGTCAGGAAGGACGTGGGGTCAAACTGCTCTTTCTGTGACACCCAAAACCCCCTCCTTTCCTGCATTGGTTAAGCTGAGGCTGCTGCATGGCCAATTTACAGCCTTCTGACATCACTTCTTTTAGCAATAAGCAATAGTGGTTTCAGGCACTTTACTGGTTGGCAAAAATCTCCTCTTATACCTAGGCCTGGTCTACACCAAAATTTCATGTTGATATAACTACATTGCTAAGGGCTGTGAAAAATTTCACACCCAGCGCAAAGTTGTTAGGCTGACCTTACCCCTACTATAGATGAAGCCAGATTGACGGAAGGATTCTTCTGTTGACCTGGCTACCACTTCTTGGACTGGTGGATTAACTACATCAATGTGCAATGCATCTACACTGTAGTGCTATAGTGGCACAAATGTTATAGCCCTGGTAGTGTAGACATATCCACAGTGTGAACAGAGGTTGGGGAATCTGGCCCAGAATTGTTATTGTTACCCATTGGGCACCACTCATGTACTGGTGCTGTAAAACTAAAAGAGGATGACTCAGTTCATTACCTTGGGAGATTGCAATCTAAAATGGACTGACATGTTAGACACTAGGAAGTCCAAATCTGCGAGTCTTACTCACTCCTACTAATGCCAGGAGTCCCATTGACTTGGCTGGACCTTCTCACATGACTTAGGATTTACAGGGTAAGGCCTGGATGACCTATTGATAGATAACTCCAATCTTAAGGAAGTGCATATATATGACCAGGTGCCAGCTCATGCTAAGGTCCATAGGCTTCAACTGAATGCTGACAAATACAGAGCTGGAAACCAGTCTGGCTCACCTGTGTATTGCTATTGTTAAAATAGGTATTATATTTAAAAAGAATGACTTTAAACTTTGTTAAATGTTTTTAAGCTGCTGAATGTATTAATCTCATTTATAACATCTGTACCCCATGTTATAAAGTTATATTGATGTCATAACTTAGTCCCAGATTTGGACCTTAGCGTCCAAAATATGGGGGTTAGCATGAAAACCTCCAAGCTTAGTTACCAGTTTGGACCTGGTACGGCTGCCACCACCCAAAAAATTAGAGTGTTTTGGGGCACTCTGGTCCCCACAAAAACCTTCCCTGGGGACCCCAAGACCCAAATCCCTTGAGTCTCACAACAAAGGGAAATAATCCTTTTTCCCTTCCCCCCTCCAGGTGCTCCTGGAGAGATACACAGAAGCAACCTCCGTGAATCCAAGCAGAGGGAGTCCACCCTCTGTAATTCCAGTCCTGGAAACAAAAGCACTTTCCTCTTCACCCAGAGGGAATGCAAAATCAGGCTAGCAAATCCAACACACACAGATCTCCCCCTGATTTCTTCCTCCCACCAATTCCCTGGTGAGTACAGACTCAATTTCCCTGAAGTTCCCCACTAAAGAAAAACTCCAACAGGTCTTAAAAGAAAGCTTTATATAAAAAAGAAAGAAAAATACATAAAAAATGGTCTCTCTGTATTAAGGTGACAAATACAGGGTCAATTGCTTAAAAGAATATTGAATAAACAGCCTTATTCAAAAAGAATACAAATCAAAGCACTCCAGCTACTATAGACATGTAAATACAAAAACAACAAAACCATGTTTGGTACTCACACTTGGAAATAGAAGATTAGAAAACAGAAATCACTTCTCAAAGCTGAGAGAAAAGCAGGCAGACAGACAAAGACTTAGACACAACTTTCCTCCACCCAGAGTTGAAAAAAAATCCGGTTTCCTGATTGGTCCTCTGGTCAGGTGCTTCAGGTGAAAGAGACATTAACCCTTAGCTATCTGTTTATGACAATTGATTCTTTGCAGTGTACACTTCTGTAACTGAGTAATTCACCAAACAGGAAAGAAGCATTAACTAATGTAAAATGTTGTCTTCTTACAAAAGGTGTTATGCTTTTTTCCATTCTTCCTAAAAGACACAAGTCTAGTGTTGCTTTACACTACCAGTATAGCTTTTTGAAAAGACATTAGAACTTAAAGAGATCTTGGCTGTCAGGAAAGCACTACTGGAGGCTAAAGACAGGGAGGCAGCAGCTTGTGAGTAGCCTCAAAGTAGAAAAAAAGCTCCTTTTAAAGCCTCCATACTTCACAGCACTGCCTGCTTCTTATTTAGCAGTCCCTTATAGATGGTTATGCAGCTTTGGGACCTGCCTGGATCTACAGCCCATAGAAGGCAGTGGAATTCTTACCCATTGGGCTTTGGATCAGTTCCTTTAAGATGTTTTTCTATTGGACAAGCTAAAACTTGAAACCAGTCAAGTGATGAGCTGCTGAAAAAACATCCTCTGCACTATGGAGAAGGTTGCAACAGTAGGAGTTAATCAGAATCCAACTTAAAGTTGCAAAGAAACAAAAACAAAAAAAATTAGATACGAAATAATGTAAAGGAAGTAGGTCATTGCTGTCTGCTATTTTTTTCACCCCGAACTCTTTTCCATAATGGAATGATATTTCCCTACATAGGTAGCATCTTTCTCAATTTTTCAATATATAAAAATGCAAGTTTAGATCCATATTATACCATTACATTAGCAGAAGGTGTTCATTAAAATATGATTTAGAAGACAGAATGAATTAGACATTTCACTGAATAAAAGCATTATTTGTGGTCTTCCAAAATGCATGCTGAGCTTTCTTAATGCTACTGAGGTCTAACATCTATAATGAAATGTACTGATTAATCAGCCAGGAAAAAAATTCAGCTATGTATTTATCTGTTGAAAACTTATCTGTATTCTAAGTGTTTATGCATGTTAGCTGAGCTTCTGTGAGATTCTGTCCGGTAGGAACCATTGCATAGTAACGCAGATTTCCATGATTTCCCTGCAGGTTGTCATAGACTTTCAAGTTTTTCCTCTCAGGGAAATTCACTTTTCTTTTATTTCTATTGAACAGTGAACCACTGTGCTTTATTGTTCACGTACACATAGGACCTGATCCTGTGATCTGGAAAAGCTCCAGCTGACTTCAATAAAGTTTTGCCCATGTATAGACGGTATGATGGGGTCCCAGTATGAAACTTATTTCAGGCTTTTTTCCAGCTTCAGAAGCAAATGGATATAACGTTAAATTGTTTTTTCTCCATCTCTTTTTTAAACCGTGAGGAAATTGTTACTCTCATAAAGAATAATATATTTCTGTGAGTAGGGTCGGAGGTAATAGGTGCCTATACAAGCAAGCCCCCAAATATTGGGACTGTCCCTATAAAATTGGGACGTCTGGTCACCCTATTATAAAATACATATATTAACTCTATAGAGGAATTACAAAATGTCATTGAGAATATGTTTTCAAGTGTGAAGCAAAACAAAGGAATTCCCAAGTGCGCCTTCCTGGGCTCTCAAAGGGGTTCTGCACTTGGTTGGTGGCAGCATCTACCAATGCAAGGTCAGATAAAAGCTGTAACCTTGGGAGTTTAATACAAGCCTGGAGTGGCCAGGATTAACCACAGCAGCAAGACATTGTAAGTCACCAAGTATTGGAGGCAAGTGGCGATACAACCCCCTCAGTGGTCTAGGTTTGTACGCTGAACCGACTGGACCATAACAGGGTCAAATTCTGAATGCAAGTAAATGTGGAGATGTAGTCAATGGAATTACACTCTTTTACATCTGTAGTATGAGCTGCATTTCAATCTGCCTTTTTTGTGAAGAAGGGAGATACTTTGCTCTCTTAAGAGTAAAAAATTCCCATTAAACATTAGTGCTAGTGCACAGATGTAGCAATCTGCACCATTTTAATGGAGGGTGCAGAACATGTAATCCCTGTGTTCATTGAAGAGCTCTGGGACAAATTATGACTCCTGAGACACAACATCTACTGGTGTTCTCCTAACAGTGGATTTCCACATCACCTTTTAATAAGAGTTCTGTGCCGATTTCACAACTGACATTAAGGAATAGATTCTGCTAGCCTGACTCAACTTGGGTAACACGTTATTCCTGCATAGCACTGTTGTCATCAATGGGATTATTTATGGAGTGAGGTTCTATTTAATATGAGTATAAATGTGAATGAGGACAGAACCCTGGAATGTGACTGTTTCTTTGTATATGGTATGAGGGTTTTTTTTTTTTGTTGTTGTTGTTATTTTTCTTTTGTTTTATTTTACACTAAGTGACTATTTCTACTGCCTTTTCAAGTATTTGCACTAGGTTTAGCTTGGTTGAACATATTGATTTGGCATAAATGTAAAAGTTATGAAGAATATTGTATAATTATATCCAGAACATTTGTGAACACTGGCATAATCCCCATGTCATTCATTTGCAGCATGAAGTCGGGTTTTGGAAATTATTTTATCATGCAATTTACAATTTATTCAAAAAATCATTTTTGCAATGCTCTTATTAAAACACCATTTTTTTCAGCATTTGCAGTAGTTGCATAGAATGAATAGTGTAATAAAAAGATTGTTGTCACATATGTTTTCTATATTTCCTCATCATCAAGTAACTAATCCAATGGCACTTTCTTTCCAAACGAAGTGCATAGAAATATTTCAATGTGTTGTTGATATTTTTACTGAAATCCTTATTTTCCATGACCAAGGGAAAACGTTGAGTGGTCAGTAGAAATGGATACCGTAGTTTTGGCATAAAAATTGTCTCCTGTAGGGAACCATACAGGGTAACCAGAATCCACAAAGGAGTCAGTGCTGTCTAATGGAATACAAAACACTCATTATTACCTCCCACTGTTGCCTAAAATGTCTCTCAGAGATATTTATAAAACGGCTCTATTAATCTTATGTCATGTGCATTGTAACATATAATGACAGATCTAACAGTATCAAAATGACTACAGGGATTCTAATGTTTGAATATAGTAGTTAGGAAAAAGATAAAACATACACCTCATTAAGTACTTACTTAAGTGAAAGCTATTTCTTTCTTTACAACAGAACATTATTAATTCCAATTGAATGTTCCTCACAAACAAACTTAAAAAAATAATAATAATACAATGAGAACTGTGCTCCTCCTATCTTGCTGCTTGCAAATTCTGGTTCAGAAATCCCTATTTAGAAGGGAGAAATATCTTAAATTAAACCCCTAGGACTTAGGTCAATTAAAAAAAAATTAGTCTTCTCAAATGATATCATTCCTTTTAGAAGAGTTCCCAAAATTTGTCTTATTTCTCACATCATGTATTTGAAAATAAAAATGCAGCATCGATAGATAGATAGATAGATAGATAGATAGATAGATAGATAGATAGATAGAGGATGCTGCATTTTTATTTTCAAATTATATATATATATATATATAAAACAAACAATATATAGGCTTCTCCATTTATTATTGTAGAACAATGGAGAAAGTTTCTCTAGAAAAAAAATCAGATTGTCTGTTTCTGCTCCCTCTCTCTAAGGCCTATCCAATTCATATTTGTCAGACATTTAATTTATATATTTCCTTTCTGTAGTTTCCTTTCTGCAGTGTCTCCTGCTTCACGATTTTCAAGTGCAGCCACAAAAGTGTTTCGAACTCTGAAATTCAGAGGCATGCACACTCATAGGTGGGGTAAAAGTAAATTGGTAAAGTTTCATTTACTACTGTAAACTTCATTTATTAATTGATTTATTGAAGTGCCTCCTGCTGACTTAAATTGGCTGTGCTATTTTAATTAATCTCAGTCTGTTATGGTCACGGTTCTTAAATTGTGAAGTAAACATGTGTTAACTCAAATCTAAGTGTATAATGATTGCATATTGTTTGTAATTGGTACTTTTGAGATAGACCCATTGCATAGATTAGCTCAGGTTTATTCCTGAAGGCACCCAAGGCACACCAGTGAATGTGTAGAGAGCCCAGCCAGGTGGAAGCACCGCCAAGATAAATTTCCTTTATATGTAAAAGGACTGCAGCAGAGGTGTGGCTTAGAGGATTCCCATCTATCCGACATCACCACCATCCAGCGTAACTTAGACAATCTTCTCAGCTCTTTGTCCTGAAGTCCTTCTTACGTTCCAAATCCAGATCCCAGCACATGCCTTACACCAGGGCTCATGAGGACCCACAGCCAATGAGAGCTGTGAGGGGCAGTGCCTGTGGACAGAGGCATGATGTCTGCTTGCAGAGCCACGTGGCTTCACCTTTGCCAGAAGCAGTAGGGATGGGGAGCCGCTGGAGGTGATCACCCCCCAACCAATACCCCGAATCCTCTCCCATGTCCCAACCTCCTCCCCCAAGCCCCTTCAAGACTCAAGTGCCCTCCAAGAGCCCTGTTCCCCCCATACCCCTGCCACGCACCCAGCCACCTGCACTACAAACCCTCTCTCTGAGTTAACTGACATTTTTAAGTTACCAGCACCCCCTGATCCCTCAGCATGCCGGTTAAAAAAGCTTTTATCTTATATAGGATTTTATGGTTGAAGTAGTTTTCATTTGTATGAAGAGGGTATTTCTAGAGAACTAAAGCCAATCCAAGTGTTTGATTAATCTATTTAGCTTATTGTAAATACAGCAAAACACACGTTAAGCAAATTCCTTATAAATATAATGTATCTAATACTTCACTTTAATCAAAAACAGTTTCTGAATGAAGGGTTCATACATAAACCTTTATTACAAGTAATTGTCTTGATGTACTGTCATCAGAAATAAATGCTATCCAAATAGTTTTGGTCAAATTAATGCTTGTTAGTGTTTCTTTGTTTTTGTGAACACTACAAGTTTTCTTGTTTTTCATGGTTTCAGTTACTTCATGGTACAAAGAACACACATTCTATGAAAATTATGCTAGAATAAAAGAGGAATGTCCATGAATATTCATGGGAATCATTATTATTCTTTTTCCATTATTGTTAGGAAACATGGGAAAGCCTGCACATACATACAATAGTGTGAAATACACGAGGGTGCTGAACAATAAGGGGTCTGTATATTTTGTGCACAGTTCCTAAGAATTTGCCTATTCAATAATTGTTTGGCAATGTGGATTAAGCAAAATGTTTGCATTATTTTGGAAAATAATACAGAAAGCAGCTAAAGTGTAAAGAACCCGGAGAATAGCGTAACTTTGGGGGCACATATGGTAATATAGTATTAATAACCAAAGAGCCTGAACAATGCTTCTCCTCCTGTCTTCATTGTTATTCTGTAAGTGGCACTGAGAGTGCTAGAGGAACCTGCTGGGAAACTGAGAAAGTGCATAGAGACATAAATGACAAGACAGTAAAGTGCTGAAACAATATGTGACACATGTGCCTGCTTTTTGGAGTTGATAAAAGGAAACAGAATAAATAAAACTTTCTCCAATCAGTGTGTATTTATTAATCTGTTTCCTTCACTGATTCTTACTGGTCATGAAAAAAAAGGTTTCCTAGTAAACCATCAGTCTATCAGAGAAGAAAGGTGTTCATGAGACAGAAGAAATGCAACTGGGAAAATCCTTTTCTCCAACTATAAAATGAATATATTGATATTCTTTTTCAGAATGCAAATGAAACTTTGCCTCAAGACTTATAAATTATGTTCAATCTGTAAACCATGCACTATATGAGTGCGGAAGCTACCATATACTCTTCTGGTTGTTGCTGAACTAGAATTAGAAGGTATTATATTTATATACTAATGTCATATCAGGATTTTTTTCTAACACTAGATCTAATAGATGGTGGGATGATTTCCAAGGACAATGGTCATAGCCCCACTCTTGCGTCTGCTCTGGCAGGTATGTTTGCCAAATCTCCTCTAGGAGAATGTTACACAACCAGGGATCTTCAGATGAAAAAAGCTCTGATGAGAGCCCAGTCTAGATGGCACCTGAAAAATCTAGGCCTGATTCCCTGTTGCCTGGCACCTTGTGCAGTCATTTACACAAGTACAAACTGGGTGTTAAATGCTACTAAATCAGAATGCTAATGTCTTGCACTATTAGTAACGACACGGTGCAATGAAGAATTAGGCCTTGAGAACAGACACACTCTAGCTGATTGTAACTGCCAAACAAGGATATCCATGACTGTGGTGAGGACAACACTCATGTGAAATGGGTAGATTTCCAAATAAGGGGCTAGGCACTGTTGCAACACAAGCCTGTATAATAAGAAAACAATAATGGGTTAACCCTCAAATTCTGTATGACTCAGTAGTGATGGTATCATATAGAAAATAAACTGTAAGAATGTTGGAAACAAACCTGTACTGGCTAGGATAGATAAAAAATAAAATAGTATACTTTGCATTTAAAGCTGACTTCTTTCCAAGGATCACCAAAAAGCTTTAAAAGTATTAATTGATAATGAATTAATAAATCCTTTTTTTAACATTGGTAACAACAGGTTAAAATCAAGCTGGGGTGGAGTCAAGACAAAATCACTTGAATCCTGGGTCCCAGGCCTTACTTCAACTTCTCCTTCCATAACAGGTCTTTCCAATTTCTAATTTCTGTTATTCTTTAATTATAGTAAAGCCTTCAGAGACTGAGGAAACTTCATGTGTATCTTCAATCCCGCTCATGTGGAGTGGGCAGATTTGAACAATCATATTGTATATTCCTTGATTTTTGTCTTAGGAAACCTAACCCTGTACTTGGACAAATATCATATTAAAGCATTAGCATAATAGTATTGGTCAGAACACAAGAGAATGAAAGAGACACAGGGATAGAATTTAAAATGGAAGGTCACAACTTTGTTAACTTTTAACTTTAAGGGGCAGTGAGGGGTGTAGATCACACTCCTACTTCCTTCCCCAAATCACAGGCTTTTATATGGGTCCACTGTAGAGGTAAATGACGTTCATACCAAATAACCAATATTTACTATTGGTCCCCTTCAGCCTAATGTCTAGGATTCAAATCATCTTTGAATTCTCTTGGCCTACCATATAAGGGAGAATGGGGATACTCATGAAAAGTACCTAAGTCAATGAGAGAAGTTCTCTCCTCTTTCCTTCAGGCTAGTAGAGTATACCAGTCAATTCCCAAATCTCATGTTTACCTCTGGGAACCAACCCTTTGGAGCCTATCACCTGCACTGGCCACAAGATACAATGAAATTACAAACTGAGTTACAATTTTTAAATCCTGTAGTTACTCTTAATTAACTTAAAGCCAGGGTGATGCAAGGAAGGGGAACCTTCCCATCCCACCAAACACCATGTCTATCTTGTCCAAAGAGGAAAAATCCTTCCTGAGCCCAAGAGCTGGTGACTGGTGAGACCCACAGCATCTTGCAACACAATTCAAACTATGCCTCTGTTATTAAACAGGAAGGGTACACCTCAGCAAAATGGCTTCTGCGTGCTCTGAAGTCTTGACATATAAGAAAGGGAGGGCTCCTCCCCATAGTCTAGTCAACAGTGAACAAGAAGAGACAGAGAATTCTCTCCTCCTCTTCTGCTCCCTCATCACTCTGACTTAGAATCAGATAATCACAGAAGTGCAGTCCTCCTCCTTGTAACAACGTTTTTATGTACTTGAAAACTGTTATAATGTCCTGCCTCAGTTTTCTCTTCTCCTGACTCCATTTTTTTTCAATCTTTCTCCATATGTCATGTTTTCTAAACCTTTAATCATTTTTGTTGCTCTCATCTGGACTTCCTCCAATTTGTGCACATCTTTTCTGAAATGTGGTGCCCAGAACTGGACACAATATTCCAGTTGTGGTTTTATCGGTGGAGACTAGAATGAAATAATTACTTTGCATGTCATGTTTATAACACTCCTGCTAATACATACCAGAATGTCAGCTTTTTTTGCAACTGTGTTACACTGTTGGTCCATATTTAGCTTGTGATCTACTTTAACCCCCAGATCCCTTTCCACAGTACTCCTTCCTAGGCAGTGTCCCCATTTTGTGTGTGTTCAAATGATTGCTCCTTCCTAACTAGAATACTTTGCATTTGTCCTTATAGAATTTCATGCTATTTCCTTCATACCATTTATCCGGATTGTCCAGACCATTTTGATTTTAATCCTATCCTCCAAAACACTTGCAACCTCCACTCCCCCAGCTTGGTTTCATCTGCACACTTTATAAGGCCAATATCTAAATCATTATGAGGCTATTGAACAGAGACGGATGCAGGACTGATCCCTGTAGGACCGCATTTGATGTACCCTTCCAGTTTGTTTGTGACCCACTGATAACTACTCTCTAGGAATGGTTTTCCAACCAGTTATGCACTCATCTTACAGTCACTACATCTAGGCTATATTTCCCTTGTTTGTTTATGAGAAGGTCATGCAAGACAGATTCAAAAGCCTTAATAAGATACAACACATCTACTGCTCCCCTCCAATCCACAACGCTTTATACCCTGTCAATAAAAAAGCTATTAGGTTGGTTTGACACAATTTTTTCTTGACAAATCCATGTTGACTATTACTTATCACCTTATTATCTTCTAAGTGTTTGCAAATTGATTTCTTAATTATTTGCTCCATAATCTTTCCAGGTACTGAAGTTAAGATGATTTGTCTATAATTCTTTTGGTTGTTCTTAGTCCCCTTTTTATAGATTGGCACTATATTTGCCCTTTTCCAGTCTTCTGGAATCTTCCTATCTTTCATAAGTTTTTGAGAATAATTGCTAGTGGCTCAGAGATCTCCTCAGTCAACTCCTTGAGTATTTTAGGATGTATTTCAGCAGGCCCTGACTACCTGAAGTTTAAGTATTTTTAACTTGTTCTTTCTCTGTTTTAGTCTCAGATCTTACCTTATTTTCACTGGCATTCACTATGTTGGACATCTGATTATTACTAACCTTTTTGCTGAAAACTGAAACAAAAAAAGGAATGTAGCACTCCCTCTATTTCCACATTTTCTGATATTGTCTTTCCTCCTTCATTGTCTAATTGGCGTTACCTGTCCTTAGTCTTCCTCGTGCTTATAACGTCTTGGTAGAATGTTTTATTATTATCCTTTATGTCTCTGGCCATTTTAATCTCATTTTGTGCTTTGGCCTTTCTAATTTTGTGCCTACATGCCTCCCCCCCCTTTTTTTTAAATATATATCATCCTTTGTAATTTGACCTAGTTTCCACTTTTTGTAGGACTATTTTGAGTTTCAGATAATTGAAAATCTGGTTAAACCAGTGTGGTCTCTTGCCAACTATGCAGTGGAATAGTTTACCCTCATAATATCTCTCTGAAAAACTGTCAACTCTCTCAAACTGTTTTTCCCCTTAGACTTCCCAAGGGATTTTACCTGCCAGCTTCCTGAGTTTGCTAAAGTCTGCCTTCTTGAAATCTGTTATCTTTATTGTGCTTATTTCTCTACAACCAGACCTTAGAATCATGAGCCCTAGAATTTCATGGTCACTTTCCCCCAATCTGCCTTCCACTTTCAATTCTCAACCAGTTCCTCCCTATTTGTCAAAATCAAATCTAGAGCAGCCTTTCTCCTGGTTGCTTTCTTCACCTTCTGAAATGAAAAATGATATCCGTGATCTTCACCTGTGTTCTGGATGGTGAGGTGGTGAGAAGGCCCTAAAGCAGCCAAACTAGCCCCTTCCTTCCTTCCTCCTCTCAATACCTCAGGGATTATATTTCCCTTACCAGTCTGATCAATATCCCTCCCACGAAGAGGCGAGAGGATTTCATCTCCTTCAAAGCACTTTATCAAGTTTGCCTGCAGCAAAATTTAATTAAAAGTTCTATTTTGAAACAGCTAAGCACTCATCTTAGTCTTTTTTTCATATGTTACATAGAAAAATCATGTTTTACATCTCTCTTGAAATTTATCTAGTGGTCTCATATAATTTAAACAGAATTGTTTTTCATCACATAGGTAATAATGATTTATTATTTTGCCTTAGAAATGATCTAAAAGTACTTGATTAATATTGAATAAAGATGATAAGAAGCTCTTATCTATAAAGAGCGTCAGCATAATGCACTATTTTCATGAATTGTTCATAAAATCTGCAGACTTAGCTTTTCAGAAAGCTCTAAAATGAGTTTAAATGAACCTAAGAGCATTTAGGGACAGTATAAGTTGATGTAACTTACACCCTTTTCCAGACCATTCAATTTGTATGCTATAACTATTTTTCTCTGTCTAGACTCCCTAAGGTATCTTCTTTGAATTTGGTTTACTTAGTCTTATTGAGTGTAAGGTTTTCTACATTAGTCTAAGATGGTGCAGCTTATATACTAAGTAGTCAGAAAAGAGACTCTAGGAAAGAAAAGCAACTAAAACTACATAACACATTAACTCTGAATTTGGCCCTATCATCCCAGAGGCAGTTAGCAATTTTGTTGTCAGATGTCTCATCCTTTGAAATGGAGTTTCTTATTTTGAAATATGAAGACTCATGTGCCCTCGTCATATTGCCTTAGATTCTATATATGTTTATACATAATTGTCTATGACACTGTTGGAATTATAGGTTGGTACTAACTTTATAGGTATATTATATATTGATGGGGGGCTATTGCAGACCACAAATCAAACCAGATAATAGGAAAAGTTACTCCTTAGCACATACCTTTGATATGTGAAAAGAAAAATTGTGTTGTTATGGAAGACTTCAGTTTGCTGGAATTTTCATGCAGCCAGTAGCAAAACATAATTATTTTCTAAAAATTATAGATAATTTTCTAACACAAAAGTTATTGCCTCCAACATGAGGTAACTCTATTTTCAACCTTGTTATTATGGATAAAGATAAATTAATCACTGGACTGGAAGTTGATGGTTGCTTAGGGACCAATGATCATGACCTGATTACATCTAATATTAACAAACTGAGGACAATCCCAACAAGTGTGTCTGTGTGTGTGTGTGTGGGGGGGGAATGTGGGTGTGTGTATGTGTGTGTGTAGTGCTTCAAAAGGGCTAATTTCCCCAAACTGAAGAAAATTATGAGCAAAATTAATTGGGAGGAAAAATTTAGACAAAAATAAGAATAAAAATGGGAGTTATTTAAGAAGAATGCATTAGCTAGACAAAAAGCCACAATTCCACAATCAAGAAAGAGGCCAACTTTGGCTAAAAGCTTAATCTGATTCAATGGTGAAGTGAAAGTAGCAATTAGAAATTAAAAAACAATATATAACAAATGGAAAAAGGGGAAAGTAGATCACAGTAAACATAAATGGAATAATAAATGTTCCTGGTGGCCTCTTTTCCCTCTAGTGCACCCACAAAGTGTTCAATCATTATTTGATTATAAAATATCCCACCTGAAATTCAGATCTTCACTATCAACCTGTCTCTTCCATAGACTTCAATTAGTGTTCTATTAAAGTCTTATAACATTGGGGTTAGGGGGATGGAAGAGGGATTTCCATAAGCACTCAGCAATGTCCTAACTCTGTTCCCATTGAAGAGTACAACTTCCATTCACTTGAAAATCCCAACTTTGTGCTGACGGGCTGCATCCTGAGTCATCAAAATCAACAGGTGCTTTGCCACTTGCCTCATTTGGTGACGAACCAGACCCTATGAGATCACGTGCAATATATTGCGAAAAAAGCAATGTTTGCTAATGATGAATGAAAAAGCAAAACTAATGCTCTCTCTCCTTTCAGTGTGTATTGAAAAGCTAAATAAGAAAAATTGCTAAGCAAAAGATGCAGTTTTGCAGTTTTATGAAATAGAAGATAGTGTGACTGAGTGATAATAGATAGCATAAATAAACTGCATGCACTTCCAAAATCTGAGGAAGATAATGGCCTATTGATCTATAAGAATTACTGAAAAAGTTGCAGACAAAAGCCGGTTATGCATTTGATATAAATAGGACCTTAAAATAGAATCTAACAAGCTAAGCTAATAATATACCATTTTTCCTTTCTGTTCATATCATTGTGAGAAATATTGCAAAACTAACTTACATTATCATAAAATTTAACCTTTTTACTATTCCATATCCATTTTTCTGTTTCACTTTCCCCATTTCCATTTACTACTATACAAGAGTTTCTTTTCATTTCTCACAATCTTTTTTTTTTCTGCTAATGAAATTATGCCGTGGCATGGCAAGCCCTGCATAGCCATGTATAAACTATGAGCTCATTAAAGGTTTGTTAGCAGAAACAATCATGAATAGTGTAGAGGGGTCATAGAATGTAATTCTGTCCAAAGAAAAGACACTTAGCTCTGAATCAGAAAGTGATACTGAGAAGTGCAATCAGAATGAGAAATTTAAGATGGTGTGAGAGCTCTTTGTGAAGGCCAAGGCCAAGAAAATCTAATTCAAAGTTTATCTTACAATCTTTTCTGTTCCCATTTAATGCTCATTAAAGATCCTGAATGATAAAGTTAAATTGATTCTCCACTAAAATTCTATGATGCTTTCCAAAGTTAATGTAATGATACTATATTGTTCAGATTTGGGGTACCGTTAACACTGTAGCATAATTAAAATGGGAGTTACACAGTTTTCTACTCCAAATTTTTTCAACTGCAGTAAAACTCTACTAAAACTATATTCCAAGAAAGTAGAATGTGAATCAGCAGAGTAGCTAGACTCTTGGTTATATTTGCAAAGGGAATCATTCATAATACTGTTCAAAACAAACCATCAATTCAGAGCAGATTTTGGGGGAAACTAAATATGTTACGATGAGAGGCTAATGGCTTCCACATTACAGTCATTAATGTATAACAGTAATCAGCAACCTTTGGCACGTGTCCTGTCAGGGAAATCCACTGGTGGGCTGGAACGGTTTGTTTACCTGCAGTGTACACAGGTTCAGCTGATCACAGCTCCCACTGGCTGTGGTTTGCCATTCCAGGCCAATGTGGCTGCGGGAAGTGGCAAGGGCCGAGGGATGTGCTGGCTGCCACTTCCCGCAGCCCGCCAGCGGATTTCCTTGATGGGCAGCATGCCAAATGTTGCCGATCCCTGATGTATAACCACCATGGGTGAAACTCTCCATAGAAAAAATTAGACTCAGGTCAGATGTTTTTGTGTGTGGATGAGAGTCTGGTTAAGTAAAACATACAAAAGCCATTAATTCTTCAATGAAGGCTGTGTCTACACTTAAAAAGCTACAGTGATACAGCTGCAGCTGTGTAGCCTCTTACTATAGTCAGTTTTTTCTATTGACCTAGTTCTGTCTACACTGGGGCTTAGGTCAGCTTAATTACATCTGTCAGGAGTGGGCAGCTCACATCCCTGAGAAATGTAGGTATGCCAACTGTAACTTTTCAGTGTAGACTATCCTGAAAACATATTCAAAGATGATATGCCTTAACGGGACCCAGAGAGTTGTTAAAGATTACTTTGTGGACTAAAGCATTCTTCTTTGACTGGCCTTTGTTTTGCAAAGCACCTGCAGAAAAGGGGGGCAGATGCTCAGGCTACCTTTCTAGCCTATGTGCTCCTCATGTGGAACCCTGAACTAGAGGCTTTCGCAGGTTAAATGTGCTGGAGTTACAGGAGGAAAAGGGACACCAAGTTTATTAAGCTGTGAAACTTGTCTAAGGCCATGGAGAGAATCAGGGGTGCAAGGAAACTACTTCTGCCGCCAAGGAAGACATGTCTTACTTGAGGTTTCTGCAAAATGAGATAGCCTGTATGCAACGTATTACCACCATAGTTAAAGGAATCAGAACTTGTGTATTATTTCTAAGAAAACAATTTACAGTAAGAAAATACCTGACTATGCATCACTGATTTGTAAAATTTTGCTACCACTCAACAATGGAAAAATAATATACCTAGACAGACAGCTGTGTGTGTTTGTATAGAGAAACAATTTAGAAACTCATTTCTCCTCCTTTCAGCATTTTTGGCTACTTGATTAATTATTGTTTTCTATTTGTATGATGGTACACTCACACTGTGCTAAGTGCTATCAGACTCATATGGGAAGAAGCATCTACCATGAATAACTCACAAACTAAATAGACAAGCAACAGACGAAGGGTGAAGGAGAGGAAAAACATGCAATTTTTTTTTAAATAAATGAAAATGCCACATCAGATGACAGCTTTACTGTCTGAACAATAATACTTTACTAGAATAACTTTTACAGCATTTGTGATCCTTGAAACAATCATAAAAGTAGTGATAAAACTTCTTTGGAAGCCAACATCTCTCTGGTGATGAGGAACACATTATGCCCTGTGGGCTATGGGAAATGGGAATCCAGAACACCATATCTTTCAAGGCACAAGCATTCAAAGTGATGAGTCAGGCCTCCCAAAATCATGAGAATGGTTTAAAAGTTATGAGATTTAAAATAAATAATTCAATGTGATGTTCTTTGTCTTTGCTTTTCAGATTTTGAGCATTATGGTGAAATCAATTTTCAATATAGTCTCTGCAAGACAAGGGCGGGCAGCTTATTTTTTCTGAATATGCAATGTAATTGCATGACTTTAGGACCTAGGGCTATTGGGAAAAAAAACACAAATATTGTAACAGTTTGCATCGCTACATCATATATTGAGGTAGTGGCTGATGTTACAAGAAAACACCTTGTGACTTTGTGATCAAAACAATGTGATGCATGGATGATATGATACATGGTTTAGCAATAAGAACTGGATATGAGTTAGATAATTTGGCTCTATTTCTGATTTTGGTCAAATTTTTCACACCTCAGAGTGTGATTTTGTTCAAAGACTCAAATGGTAGCTGGTCACCTCATTGCCATTTGTGCCTCTGACAATTTTCGCTTAGGTCCATAAAAATGTGTTCCTATGTCTGTATTTAGGTGCCTGTGTGGAAGTGGCCTGATCTTTCAAGCTGCTGGGGACTTGAAGCTCCCACTGACTTCAACGGGACCAGAGGTAGCTCAGTATTTCTGAGTATCAGGACACTTCAGTTTTCAGGTCGAATTTTCAAAATTTTGATTTTCAGTAGGACTTGTAGTCTTAAGTTGTGTTGGTGCTTTTAAAACCTCAGCCAAGGTGCTTAAACAGGGATGAAAGAGCCTATGTTTAGAGAAACAGATTTAAAAAAATTGGCATCTGCTAGTGGTTTGCTGTGTGGCTTACACCATGCATACTTCAGATTCCCCATCTGTAAAATAAAGACAAAGCAATATTCTTCAGGAGTGCTCAGGAACTGGAGGCTGGGTATCAACAAAAGAACTTAAATAGATAGATCTCTAATGTGTTTTGTGATTTTTGGTTTAAAGCTACTTAGTAAGTACATCAGTTTTCCCATCCGTGAAATGATGATAATATGTAGTCTAGAGAGGTGCTCGTGTACGTCACTGGTGAGTGCTATCATACGAACTTTCATAGATATTGGGTGATAGTGAGATGTCTAGTGAAAATTGAGGTTTTTAATAAAAGGCATTGTATAAGTAAAAAATAGCAGCAGTACCAATTGGTAAATACTGAATTGCAATATTAGAAGAAGTGAAAAATACAGAGCTAAAATGCCAGAATACAGAACAGTCTGGCTCAGTCATCAGAGTGGAAGAGATGAAGAAAACAGGGATAAAAAGACAATAGAGGACAGCCTGGTTCAAATGGCAGAATGATCTGTGTTAGAAACATCTGAGGAAAATGATAATATACTCAGAACCTGCTCCTACTCTCACTGAAATCAATGGCAAAACTCCAACTGACTTCGATGTGAACAGAAGCAGGCCCTAAATGATGAAAGAAAGAACATGACAATATTTCATGGCTCAGTTTTGTGGATCCAGTCAGTGCCAACAACTGAGCTGTTTCTGAGATTGCAAAATAAACAACTTTTCCTTTTAGCCAGTACAGCTACAGGTATATCTATACAGGGAATAATGCAAACTATCTGTATTCATTTAATAAGGGAAGTTGGGAATATATGCATTTTCTTATATTGGATAAAATAATAAATGAGTCTGAAAGAAGAACTAGGTTCAAAACACACTACTAAATAAAAATGGTATAAGAAAGCTTATGCTAACAATCCAAGAAACCATGTATCTTAGATTGTTCTATAGTTTCCAACTATACTTCTATACTGTCTGAGCCCTAATGAGAAACAAGAAATAAAAAGATCTGGTCTTGGTTTCAGAAACCCAGTTTGATATCATGAACAAGAACTACAGATAAAACACAACCACCATTTTAAAGGAAGTTAACTAAATTAACTGTGTGGTTAGCCAGCAACCCCTTCAGAAGGTTCACAACACTTTTCTTAACACTAGAAAAATGAGAACCGAAGGTTATGTACACTGCAAATATGTCAAATATTCTATAAATTGGGGGTGAAATCCTGGCATGATTGAAGTCCATGGTAAAACGCCCAATAATTTCAGTAGGCTAGTATTTCACCCTATGAATATATAAGCATATGGAATAGTACAGATTTCATAAATGAGGTTTCTTCTCTGAGATATACAGTATCTTTTAGACAGCTGGGTTTACCCTTCAAGTCTTTCAGTTTCCCTCTCTGCAAAATAGGGATAATAGAACTTAACTACCTTTGTAAAGTATTTTTAAATACTTTCATGAAAGGAAAAGTGAACATCAGTATTATGATTATCCATACTATTACTAGCAAATAAGAATAGTTGAGAATACCTATTCAAGGGAAAATCCTTTTACAAACACCTTTGTATGAACAATCAATTCAGAAAGTTGGCCCTTTAAATAACTTCTCTGAATCTAGTGAGTTCAGAGAGTTGAATCTCTTTCTCCGCTTGTCTCAGAACTCATTCAAATCTACCAAAAATTATGCTACCATTATTTTTCTGTGACAGCTCACACAATGGAAGGATATATTGTGGTCCTGGTACATGTTGAATGGGATTCCCACCTGGTCAAAACAAAGGCAGAGTACATGACAGCAAACAGGCATTACTGAGGTTAGATAAATAACAGCTCGGCATTACTGTTTAAATGCCAAAGGAGAATTTTAGAAATACGCTTTATTGATTGCATTATGCACCTAGGAAATAAACAATAAAAAGCTTCATTTTATTGGTTTAACAGGGTTTGTTTTGTTTATTAATTTATTTTTACTTTAAGGTTTCTAATCAATTGATTGATCTGTCTGTCTCCTTCCTTATTATTACATCCTGATTAAAAGTTGTGCTGAAATGCAATGTCAGGATGGAACATCAGCCAAGTTGGCATTTTCTAGATAATGGATTTTATTGATATCTGCCAGTCACTTCAGCTAATCAATATTAATGTTAATTTTAAAAATGTCACTGACTTTGCTTAAAACTCAATGTACCACAGAGTATTCCAAACTTTAAGTAACTGCCTCATATTCTATAGCAAGTTAGTTTTATCTAAATTGCTAAGCTTATTTATTTAAAGGTTGCACATGACTAATTTTGGCATACAATAATACTGCATTCAAATTTGATACAATCAATCATGGGTGAGATTTTCCAAGTCAATAAAACTTGTGCACATTTGACTATTTGGCTATTAGCGGTAAATATGCCCAATGGCCTATGATGGGATGTTAGATGGGATGGGGTCTGAGTTACTACAGAGAATTATTTCCTGGCTGTCTGGCTGGTGAGTCTTGTCCACATGCTCAGGGGTTAGCTGATTGCCATATTTGGGGTCGGGAAGGAATTTTTCTCCAGGGCAGACTGGCAAAGGCCCTGGGATTTCTTTGCCTTCCTCTGCAGTGTGGGGCACGGGTCACTTGCTGGAGGATTCTGTGCACTTTGAAGTCTTTAAACCATGATTTGAGGACTTCAGTGGCTCAGAAATAAGTTAGGGGTTTGTTGCGGGAGTGGGTGGGTGAGATTATGTGGCCTGCGTTGTGCAGGAGATCAGACTAGACTATTGTAATGGTCCTTTCTGATCTTAAAGTCTATGAAGAGTGACAAAAATGATTAAAGGTCTAGAAAACATAACCTATAGGGAAAGACTGAAAAATATGGGTTTGTTTAATCTGAAAAAGAGAAGACAGAGGGGACACGATAACAGTTTTCAAGTATGTAAAAGGTTGTTATAAGGAGGAGAGAGAAGAATTGTTTTTCTTAACCTCTGAGGATAGGACAAGAAGCAATGGGATTTTTAAGAGAAGATTAGACAAACACCTGTTAGGAATGGTCTAACTAATACATAGTCCTGCCATGAGTGCAGGGGACTGGACTAGATAACTTCTCAAGGTCCCTTCCAGTCCTATGATTCTATGAAAATGTAAGTCACTTAAATACACTGAAAATTCCACCCCATATTTTTTTTTACTTATTTTCCTGTCAGTAGTTAACTGAATGTCATTGGTCTTGAGTTATGTATTACCCAAACAAAAAATACTTCCTTGTGACTCTAAAATGGTGCCTAATACAGTGGGTGTCATTAAAATCCTACTTTCTATTAATAGTTACCACATGCTATTCTCAGAGATATTGTCATTATTTTCTATCTATATATAGATGTAAGTGTTAAACAACATAATAAAAGTTACTACTTTTCTCTTGGTATGTGTTGCATTCCTTTGTGTATGTTTTGGGAAAGATAATCAAAATAATCAAAATTGTCTGGAAACAAATAATATACCCTGAATGTTAGGCTGGGTTTCTCTTTTACTATAAATGTATGCTCCTCTATCCATTTGTGTCTACTATATTTTTATTTCTCGTAAACAGAGAAAGAATAGAAAAATACCAGAACTTGGTTGTCTGTCTATCTATTATGGGTAAAGTCTTAGCCCACTGAAGTCCCTGGGAATTTTGTGTTGAATCTTTCAATCTATTATTATTACTGTTATTTAGTTTTTATTATCTATGCACAGTATCACCCATAACATGCTAGCTTATTTCTAAACAGAAAAGAAGATACAGGCCATGCCTAAAATTCCTCACAAAATAAATACAGTCGAAGAGACAGAGGCAAGATGGAGGGCAACAAAATGAAAATGTAGTAGTAAAGGGGTTCATTGGCTACATCTTGTTAGTAAGAAATTATGATGTTTATTATTTATATTTTATTATGTTATTAAAATGGAGAAAACAAAATCCAATATTTGAAATTTTATTTGTTTCTCATAAACCAAACCATTTTTTTTCTTTTATGTTGAAATTTTCACTGGAAGATCAAAAATATTGTCAAAACCAATATTTTCCCACAAAACCTCATTTTCGGCAGAAATGTTTTGGTTGAAATATTTCTACTAGCTCTAATCAATAGAAATTTTAATTTATTTAAAGAAGAGCACAGAGGCACTTTAGTGTAAATTGAGTCAGGTATTCCCTTGACCATACAAATATGGGGGAAAATGGACATTTAAGAATAAAAATGCCTCAGTGGAGCTCTCTCTCCATATATTTCACCAGAAGATTTATTATCATCATTTGTATTGCTGTAGCACCTAGAAGCCCTAATCATGAACCTGATTCCTATTGTTTCAGTTGCTGTACACACAAAAAGCAAAATTATGGTCCCTGACCCAAAGAGCTTCTAATCTAAGTATAAGCCAAGGAAAACAGAAGGATATAGAAATATGAAGGAGTGCAAGGAAACAATGAATACAAGGAAATTTCTCATCCATTGAGCTTCAACTAAAAAAATCCATAATAGGCAGTAAAGATAAGTGTTCGTGATATAGAGGGTCTTTGGTTTCTTCCTCCACATATTATGGAGCTGTCCTAAACCTGAGCTCTTTGGAAGAGGTATACTTAAAATAATTTAATATTAGGCACTTGCATTTTGTTCTAACCAGAATTGTTTGTACGGAGTCTCACAAACACAAAGCTGTCATTAGAGGAGGCTCTAGCTTTTTTGCCGCCCCAAGCAGAGCAGGAAGTCCCCAGTCCCACAGGAGGTCCTTGGTCCCGCAGCTTTGGTGTACCCGCCGTCGAATTGCCACTGAATCTGCGGGACTGGCAGACCTCCCACAGGCAAGCCGCCGAAGGCTGGCTGACTGCTGCCCTCACGGTGACAAGCAGGGCCCCCCCCCTTGGCTTGCCTCCCCAGGCACGCGCTTGCTGTGCTGGTGCCTGGAGCCACTGCTCGCTGTCATTTACTGATTCTATCATTTTTGATAGCAAAATGGCTGATACTACAACACAGGAAATCACTTACAATTCCTAGGACAGAAAGTTGCAGTTGGTATAATGTCATGACAGCTTTTGAAAAAACGAAGTATATCAAAGAAGGGAAGAACTCCAGAAATGTGCTGACATTTGGTTTTTATTTTTAAAATTACTGATTGACAAGTAAGTATAGAATGTATTACTTTGCCTTCCTCTTGAGACAGGCCTCCCAGTGGTAGCTGTACAGGTAGGTCTGCTGATCAGATGGATTAGAGAGTGTAGGATACAGTTATAGGCTAGTGTCCTTGTTCTGAGATGACTGTTTCCAGGCTGTGCATGGTATTTTTTCTGTCTAGCCCAGGGACTGGCAACCTTTGGCAAGCAGCCCATCAGGGAAATCTGCTGGTGGGCCGGGATGGTTTGTTTATCTGCAGTGTCCGCAGGTTCGGTCGATCGCAGCTCCCATATGGCTAAATTGGTAAACTGCTATGTGGGTTTTTCATGCTGACACCCAGGAGGTCTGTTTTGGTGTTTAGTTTACAATTGCCACAACTTTGGTCGGTTGTGGTGCAGTTGGTGGTTTCAGAAAAGTCTGATTGAGATGGATTGGCTAGACATTGCTTCTAAGCACTGACAATGTATGAGGAGAGGGTTTGTCTCTATATCTTGCACAGACTGTGGCTTCCCTCATCTCATGTCATCTCACCTCTCCTACCTCCATCATAAAGGACAGAAATAGATCAGGACTGCAAATTACAATCAGAATCTTTTGGAAGGTCTGATGCTATAAAGTCTAGATAATACTTAGTCCTGCCATGACTGCAGGAAAATGGACTAGATGACCTCTCAAGATCCCTCCAGTCCTATGATTCTATGAAAGGGGACATGGGTGGTGCAACAATCGACCTTTTGGGGAGGCTAGCCCCTAGCCCCACTCCTTATGCCCCCTCCTTGCCAGAACCCTGCGTACCCCCAACCAGAAGAACCCAGGCCAAACTGGCCCAACCCCCCGACCTCTGGCCCGAGCTGCCCTGGGCTGCCAGCCAGCCCAGACTTCCTGCTGGCTTCTGGCTGCTGGCATAATGTGACCCCCTGCTGACTTCAGGGGAAAGATGAAGTGCCTCAAAGTAAAGTGTGGTGAGGGCCACAGCGTGGGTTAGGAAAGGCTTAGTCAAGGGTGGCCAACCTGAGCCAGGGAAGGAGACAGAATTTATCAGTGTACATTGCCAAAGAGCCACAGTAATATGTCAGCAGCCCCCTGCCCCCATAAGCCCCCTGCATCAGCTCTCTCCCTCTGCTCCCAGCACCTCCACCCACCCACAGCCTCACCAATCAGCACCTCCTACTCCCTCCTCACACCTCCCAATCAGCTGTTATGTGACATGCAGGAGGCTCTGGGGTGGAGGGCGAGGAGTGAGGGCACTGCAGGCTCAGGAGAGGGGGCAGGAAGGGGTGGAGTGGGGACAGGGTCTGTGGCAGAGCCAGGGGTTGAGCAGTCAGCCCCCACTCCCGGCACTTTGGAAAGTTGGCGCCTGTAGTTCCAGCCCCGGAGTTGATACCTAATGTGGCTCTGTAGCCACAGGTTGACCACCCCTGAGTTAAATGATTAAATAGGTATGTCCATTCCTGTTCAACAAAGCACTTAAACACATGCTTCATGGACTGCTGAATTAGAATATTAATTAAACAAAAAACAAGCAACTCCTCCCCTCAAAAAAAAATCAAAGAAAAAATTATTAGATAGTGGCATCTCAAATATCATACCAAGACAGTCAACTTCATTATGAGCAAATCTTTCACTTACTTCTTTTGTGCACGGATCCACAAGACATAATGCAGGGGCTCACTTTTATTTGGCCACTGCTCCCACAGAGACCCCAATGTCTGTCTAAGACAGGGGTAGTCAACCTATGGCACGTGTGCCAAAGGCGGCATGCGAGCTGATTTTCAGTGGCACTCACACCATCTGGGTCCTGGCCACTGGTCCGGGGGGCTTCACATTTTAATTTAATTTTAAATGAAGCTTCTTATACGTTTTAAAAACCTTATTTACTTTACATACAACAATAGTTTAGTTATATAATATGGACTTATAGAAGGAGACCTTCTAAAAAAGTTAAAATATATTACTGGCACGCAAAACCTTAAATTAGAGTGAATAAATGAAGACTCAGCACACCACTTCTGAAAGGTTGCCAACCCCTGGTCCAAGATATTATGGGTGAGTATTGCTTTTCCTAATATCTATTATATCACCTTTATAACATCATGTGTAGTTCTGCCAGTGTCCCTTTCATGGTCACAGTAAGTGCATGGTTATTATCTCCATTTTACAGAATATTTATTGCTTTACCGTCTGTTTTTCAGAGGTATACCCAAGTTAGATCACCAGATCTGTCTCTTTCCTTCCACAAACCCAGACTTGGGGAAGTTCATATCTGGAGCTGTATCTGATTTTAAAAATTGTTATTCAGGCCTATTTCTATGTGGAAAACTAAAATGCCAAATCCAAAGAGGTCTAGATTTTGGAAAAGTTCATATTTGTGACCAATTTTCCATTTTGCAAACCATATGATTCTGATTTCACATATTATAATTTGGGCTAATCTCTATTTTTTGACTGAATGTTCAGAAAACATTAACAAAATAGAAATATAGACACATCCTCTATGAGGCCTATCTGTGTTACACTGAAATCTTTGGATTTGATTTTAATTTGAAATGTGTCTGCTCTGTAATGACTGACCATGCAAACGTTGAATTATAATAAAATATGCTTATATGGTACCCTAAAACTAAATAGTGAAAAAGTATACCTTTTAAGGCACAACAAACAGAAGCAGGGGTGGGGGGAGAAACAGACAAAAGAAAATAAATCTTTCATGAACCTCCTGCTTTTTAGTGTTCTTTTATATTTTTCTCCTTTCGTGGGATGTACTTGAGCATGTTAATATAACACCAACGGGTCTGTAAGAAATTTAGCTAAGCTTATATTAAGAACAGATTTTCCTTCAGTTGGCTTTTCCATACACAAAACATACATTTTGTGAGTCATTTGTGAAAAATGTCCCATCTCATGAATGTTGAATGTTGTCTTTTCTATTCCGCAAGTATCCTCTCACGCTCAGCAAACAAAGACGATTATATCAATGAATAGGGTCGTCAACTCCCAAATGCTTTTTTCTCAGGACACTAAAGCCTGTTTATGTCTTTGGCTTTGAAAGCTATAGAGTCTGCAGCATTATGTATGTGGGGCATGAGCAGAATGCTAATGTATTCGATATTTTAGATGACATTACATCACAAAACAATCACAAGTTCCTGATAAGCCAGCATTGCACTTCTGCCTCGCTGTAGTGCACATGTATCAAAGCTGAGTTTAAACAACAGAGACATTGTCATGCTGTTTTGTAATCACAATACAAAATTGCTCCCAGTGAATATATAAATATATCCAGTCTTTGATTTTGTTCATTTGTGGCACATAAAGTTAGAATTTAGTCACAAAAAATGACTGATGTGAAAAAAAAGGTAAAATCTTATAGAAAAAGCCAAGCTTCTGCTTTTCAACCAGAAAAGGCAGGAATTTTTCAGAAGATAAAAAATACTGCTGCTTCAATTTTGGTTTTGTTTTCTGTAAAATATTAGTGGCTTCCCTAACAACAATAATTTGCTAATGCCTCTTCAGAGATAGGATTTTTGCACTCCCTAGTGTCGTGACATCATTTTAAGCACAACTTGTCAGATTTGTTTAAGCTCCCTGTCGTGGATGACAGCTCTCAATCACGTTGCTGAGGCCAGCACCTTGGTGAATAAGTGACATTGTAGGTGAATGCACTATTTTCCCGTGAAATATTCTTTATTATATAAGGTTGCAACACTCTCTAGCATTCTGAACCACCTTTTCTTTAAGACTTTTAAATTTAATATTGCATTTGTCTTTCATCAGGGCATTGAGTGTTTAGTCATGCTGAAAATCATGTTATAAACAATGACAGGAGTAATGACTAAGATTCATAGACATGTCACAGCTCCACAGCACATTGTTGCAGCATCATGATCTTGCTAACATTCACAGTACATCAGATTAAATAAATATCTATTGGTCAATGTAGAAATCTATGTAAATAGTAATGTATTTCAATTAGATATTTTATACAGTATGGTAAACATTTCATTGTAAGGGGAAAAATGCAATAAATTTTGGTCTGATCATCAAATTTAAGCAGACATTATGACAAGCTACAAAGCTATGATTGATGTATTTATTGTGAAATTTTTAAAAAAGCCACAATAATCATTGGAAAAAATAGTTACCTTGTGATCTGCAGCTATTTTAGGTAGTTGGTAGAAATTTATTACGTTTTACCATGGAAACAATTGACTGTCTGAATTGGTATATTGCCTTGTGTGAAGATTAATGTCTCTGGATGCCTTATAATGCAATGATTGTTGCTTAATGTTATACAAGTTCTGTGCACTGTGAAAACTGTCTGTTTCTCTCTCTTGATTTTGTTAATAAAGAACACATTTTGTTTTTTACAATCTTAAAGGGATTCCACCCGTGATAAGTTTCATCAGTGCTCAGTTAGGCCACTAGATGGAGCATTTATCATTGGGAAAAAACTAGGAAGCTAATATTCACAAATGCAATTGTATTAAAGCTCACACAACCCCAAAGTGCAATAAAAAAGGACACATTGCAATGTGCATCTAATTTCTGTTTGCAAGATTATCTCAGTTCTGTGTGACTCACAAGAGTGAAAAATATTTCCTAGTCCTGTAATGGATGATGATAACTCTCTGAGGAATGGCTGAATGAGAAAAAAATCACTATAACATTTTCCAGTGAGATTTTGGTGGTATCCTTAATGTTATGTGATTGGCCATATATTTTGCTTTAGATTTCTTCTTTGTGGGCTATAGAAATCTGAGGTGGCTGCCTGCATTAACACTGCAAAAGAGTAATGTCTATGCAAAAAACAAACAAACAAACAAAAAGATAATGAAGCCTGTGTGGGTGAGAAAAGGGGGGGAAATGAAAGATGTGTTTCAATGAAAGGGAAACAGCAGAGGATATTGTACTGCCATAGGATGGCTGTGAAAATCATGCAGGAGTTCCAAAGAGTTCTTTCAGTTCACTGAGCACTGAGAAAGTAAAGCTGAGCAGCTGTGAGTTCTGAGGTAGTAGGTCAGTGCTGACCTGCTCAGTCCACAGGCTTGGACAAACCAATGATGCACATCATTTGTGAGGTTCACAGATGACACTAAATAAGAGTCCTCCCTCCTTTCGCTTCAGTATTCCAGACAATACATTTACTTTGGACAGCTAAATAAGAATGGATTTCCTGAAAGCTGGCTTTTGGCCAAGTTAATTTATGCATCCGCCAACTTATGCTTCACCAATTTACTAAAACCCATCATTTAAGCCTGTTCAAATGTGCAGCTGTTTAAATGAGGTTAGAAGCAATTTTGCCACACGATGCTGATGTCAGTTAGAAGCTAAGTATTAGCAGAATGGGAAGGCACCAACTGAGTGTGTCTGCTACAGTGATCTGTGTTCCCCAATGTCTAATGGATCAGTGAGATGGATATGCCTAGCTCATCAGCCTGCAAAGTTAAATTCAGATCTATTACCTATTACACATACGAATGTAGATGAGGTGAAGCATTTGAAGTAGAAGAAGAATTTGCTTCGTTCTGGCAAACATCCAAGGAGAGACTGAATGGAGACTTTCAAGAAAGGCAGGATACAGAAGTGCCAAGTCTGAAGATGGTTACAAATGGCAGTTTATGTGCAAAAGCACTCAGAACACTAGACTTATCAGCAAGGTATTCCTGTTAAGGCATGCATTTACCATGATGCAGTCCCATACAAAGAAACCACAAAAAGATGTGGGTAGAACTGACATACTCTGCAGATACCTAATACAAATGTTTTCAGTCAATTATAATGAAAGTTATAATAAAAGTATGTGATCAGAACTAATTATAAATTGCTTTAGATTAGAGATACAAATGGTTGTTTCTAATAGGGACTGTAATGGACAAGGACTGATGCTACTTTTCCATCTGTAGCTTGGCTTGGCTCCTCCCCCACCCAGAAGAACTGCTAGGGTCCTACATCTTTCTTAGGCTGTTGTGGAGTCAGTGAGCTGTGAGCTAGGTTGCTTATATTCATGGTCAGTTATATTGTATTAGTTCTCTATGTTCTGAGCTTTGGTACAGGGATTCATAGCTCTTATGTTATGAATTAAAATAAATAATGGAAATCTAGTTTTAGCTGTAATAGTGGTAGAAGGGAGGACTTTTAGTAAACATGTATAGCTCATTATTGCTGCCTCTGAACATGGAAAATTGCTCTTTAATGCACCAAACCATAATTATGATCTGAAACTAATCGAAGTAAGCAAACACAAAGATGGACGTTTGCAGGGAGCTCTTTCTTAACTGGCCTTATTTGCCAATATAGTGTCAGTGCCTGCCTTTTAGCACACATAACACCTATCTATCTATCCCATTGTCACAATACCTTAGCATTGCTTATGAGACATCTAATCCACCTGACCTTGCATCCGACACATCTTCATAGGGTGAATTAAGTGTAGAAAAAAGCTTTTATATTTACCTCTTCATTGTTGTGCTTTTGGCTGTTAGTGTTTTCAGAGCCTTGTGCTATTTAGACCAGCTCCAAATCCCATAAACTTTGGGAGTTCTTTCCATTGCCTTCCATGGGATCTGGATTGGGACAGTTACTCAAATTCAAAATGTGTTTACGTTCATTCCCTCCGAATGTAGTTTAAAATGAAAAGTCAAATGAATACCTTAATAGAGATGCTCTGATTGCAAGTTATTAGAATACAGTGTAACCATCTCTGGACTTCTTAAAATGTGGGTTATTGAATTGATTAGTCATGATTGCTTCCTTGGAGCTATTACACTCTCATGTAAATACATACTTTAGGGATATTTCAAAAAAGCAGATTATTGACCTACCAGACCATGACTACTCCAAAGGATTTACAGAAGCACAGTAACAGTGCTAACCAAAGCACTTACATTAGAAACAACATACTGTTAGCTACTTTGAAAATGTGAACATCTTAATCACTGAGGCCAAAATGTACAAAAAGGGTTAGGCATTGTGATGCTGAAAGTCACATTTCTAATCCTTAGGCACCTGAGAAAATCACTGTGATCCACAAAGCCTGATTTAGTTGCCTAAGATCCTACATAATGAAAGGAGAAATATAGGCATCTTAGACTACCATTCACAAAAGTCAGCATGCAGGGCAAGACCTAAGATAGCCAATAGGAGAAGCCAACCAACCCCACTCCTCTCACACAAGTCTGTGCTGTAGGGAGTTATCTATTTCTGCTTGCGAGTTCCAGAGAGGAACCATTTTGGAGCTAGGTGTTTTATGCCATTTTAGCAAGAAGCAGCAGGATTGAAGGTGGAGGCAAAGCTCCCTCATGACTTTTAACTTTGTAGCTAGCGCACTCACCTAGAACGTGGGAGACCCTGGTTCAAATCCTCCATCTGCCTGAGGGGGAAAGGATATCTGCCACTTCTCAGGTAAATGCACTAAGCATCAGGCTATGAGGAAATCCCTCTTTCTCTCTTGCTGCACTACAGATAAATAGTTATTGTGACAGGGGAACTGGGTGGCCTACATCCTGAATGAGTGCTCTATCCCCAACTCTATCCCAAGCTATAGATTCATACTGATGCTTGTGATCTCTCTCTTTCAAAGAGTCATTTTGGCCTGAGAGAGCAAGCAAGAGCAAAGGCACACTCCTTTAGGAGGTGGGAGATCCAAGATGCAGCCCCCCTGCTCCAATGACTCTTTAATTATGTATCCAGAGTGTTATGGCTTCAATAGGAGAGACTGTCCCACACCCAATGGGTAGAGCACTCACCAAGGAGTTGGTAGATTCCTGCTCAAATCTCTTCTCCCTATTAGCTGGGGGTGAGGAGGGAAGGGAGTGCCACCAACGTCCGAGGTGAATAACCACTAGCTAAAAGTTATGAGGGAAGCTGCCACAGGTTGTTGCGTGTGAACTTGCCTGTGGGTACTGATCTGCTAGGCACATCTTCTGGATTGGGTGCCTCAAGCAGGTTAGGTGACTGAATGCCTATTTTCCCCTGGTTTATGAATTGCTTTGGAACTTAGGCACCCAGATGCCCATAGGGAGGCAGCATGCTCAAATCCTGTTGACCTTAATAACACAATTAGCTCTATGGACTTCAAATTTGTGTTACTCCCATTCATAGATGGGGGTGGTAGCAAATATAGATATTGTGAATTAAGGCATAAACTCGGCCCTCTTTAAGGGGCTCTGGCATCCGTAGCAGTAGTTTGATGGGAGGAAGCATTTGAGGAGTTTGTGTAGGATGGTCATACCTCCCGATTGCCTTGGAGCTGGTCTCCCAGGGTGCTCTCTGCGCACAAACATAAAAAGTGTTTTGAAGCTATTGAAAATGTTGCACTGGGGAAGTTTATCTGTGACCATTGAAAGGAAGGAAGATCTCATGTTCAGGCTTAGGACTCATGAAATCTAGGTTCATTTCCCAGTTCTACTACTTTGGGGTAAACCACTTAGTCTCTCCCTGCCTCCATCCCTCATCATTACTCACATATAAGACTGCCATGTGGAGAGAAGGCAGTACCATAACTCCCTTCCATCCCAGACAGGACACCAGAGGGGCTCTTTCCCTTGCTGCTCCAGCAAAATCTGTGCCCCACCCCCTCTACTGGAAGCATTTTTGAGGCAGCAGGGGCTAGGAGGCAGTGGAGGTATATGATTCCTTTTTAAATTTTTTTTTTAGCAGATCCTTTATTTGGCAGTCCATGCAGTCATTTCTCCATAACAGCATCATGCCTCATTCAACTATGTTACCATATAAAGAATGATGATTTCAGAGCAGTCAGAAAGTTTCACACTACATGACCAAATGTTGCTCTCAGTTGTACTAATGTAAATCTAAAATAAGCCTACTGACTTAAACCAAGTTAGTCTGATTTTAATACCAGTGTGAGGATAGAATTGGCATCCATGAGCAAATTCTGTAACTGATTAAGCAGTGTAAAATAATGTTCATGCATAAGTGTTTGAAATCTGAAGAGATGTTCTGTTTGACCGCTTGTAACCTGCATAGTCACTGTTTGGGAGCATTGTCGCACTATTCTCTTATTTATAAATTTCAATTATCCAGACAGGCAGCAGAAAAATACCATATATCGTATATGAACAGACACCCCAGCCCCGAATAGGAAATAGTTAATATGAATAGTTTGAAAACATTTCACAGGCTGAAATTTTTCTTAGTGTTTCCTCATGCGTCTGAATGACAAGTATGTTACAGAAATCAGGATCAGCTGACAAATGTTTCACAATTAGAAACAAGGCCTAAATTAACCAGATAATGAATAATTCAACCAACTTTAGTTATTACTTTTTGGAAGGGAAAGATTTGTCCATGTTTTATGGTTATTAAGCTTGCTTTACATTCAGAACACTATCAGTTCCATTTGTCTAGTTTCAGTTTACATCAGTATCTAGTATTTTGATGATTATTGCTAAGCACCAGGGCTGGCACCAGCATTTTTGCTGCCCCAAGCAACGAGAAAAAAATAACAATAACCCAAAGCCCTGAGCAGCAGCACTTCGGTGGTAGGTCTACCGCTGCTGCACTGTCCTCCCCAAGCACCTGCAGGCTGCGCTGGTGCCTGGAGCCAGCCCTGCTAAACACTGAAGAGTAGGGCTAGCTGCCTCTGCTATGCAACTGCTAGTATTTATGGAACAATAAAAGACAATAGATCACTCTATCAGGACTTAGCAATAGATTTATGAGAAAATTAAGAACTAGAAAGAATCTTGTATAGTCAGAAAAAAAATTTTAAAAAAGAAAGAAACTGGCAATTTAGGATCTGATACAAAGCCCACTGAAATAGATGGAAAAATTCCTGTTGACTTCAGTAGACTTGGATCAGGATGCAAGAACCCACTCTAATGCTTTCCCTCATTAACTGTGATGGAAACATTTAAAGTGGAATGAGAAGCAAACAACAAAAAGACATTATATGACTGGATGCCTTGATCACTTATCACCACAACTCTGTGACTACTGGCCATTCCGGAATATTACTTAAGCCTAGAGCTGGAGTCATTTCTATTCACAGCATGACTGTATTTTGGAAGCTTTACAGAAAGACCAAGAATAATGTGTTGTGGAGTGTAAGAGAAGAATTTAGGAATGAAACTGCTTTGATTTTTTTAATTGAATTGCCTGGCAGAGAGACATCTCCGATAAATAGGTCAGTCTCCCATAGATGTGGGATCTGCAATGACACCTTGGGCCTTGCATAGCTGAGATGACAACAGATATTATGCCAGTCTAACCCACTGCCAAGATGAAGGATTTGTTGTGTCTAGAAACCATCCAAGACATATGGCTATCCAGACTCCTTTTGAAAACCTCCAGTGAAGGAGCTTCCACAACCTCCCTAGGCTGTCTGTTCCATTGTCCTACCATGTTTACAGTTTTGAAGTTTTTCGTGAGATTTAAGCTAAATCTGCTATACTTAATTTGAACCCGTTGCCTCTTGTCCCGCCCTCTGTGGCAAGAAAAAAGAGCTTTTTGATGGCAGCCTTTCAAGTATTTGAAGACTGCTATCATTTCCCCCCCTTTCTTCCAGACTAAACTTAACCAATTTCTTCAGCCTTTGCTCCTATAGTTTGCATACCATCCCTTTGATATACATCCTTTCTATACATTTGTGACCAAAATTGGACACAGTACTCCAAGCTGAAGCCTAACCATCACTGATTAGAGTGGTACTATCTCCTTTCTTGACTTGCATGCTATGTCTCTTTTAATGCAACTTAAAATTGTATTTGCTTTTCTTTTGCAACAGCATCATGTTGCTGACTCATGCTAAGATTGTGATCCACTACAACTCTCAGATACTTCTCAGCAATGCTGCTGCAAGCCAGTTAATCTCATTCGATATTTGTGCACTTGGTTTTTCATCCATAACTGTAACACCTTACATTTGTCTTTGCTGAATTTCATTTTGTTGTTTATAGCTCAGTTCTCCAATTTATCAAGATCTCTCTGAATGTTAGTTCTATCCTCCAAAATGTTGACAACTCCCCCTAGTTGTGTGTCACCTTCCTCCAGGACTGGGAATGGATCCAGGCTTTTGATTCTGGGCCCATTTCTACTTTTGTGGATTTTTTTTTCTGGCTCTATTGATAGTGAAGAAGTTCTGGAAAGAAAAAGCATATAACTATAATTCCATTGAGAGGTTCACAATAGTGAAGGTCCACCCTCATGTGCTGGAGCCCCGACAGATCATTCTTCTATTATAATGATGGTCCTACATTTTTTGGCAGCTAAGAATGAGGACACCACTCACTCTCCCATTTGTATTATTTTTTATTATTATTCCATTCCTTCCCGCTCACCTACACTTTAAAACAAGTATACATTTACTGTGGTGACATAGGTCATTTTCTCATATGTCAGACAATAATATTCTTGCAAGATCACTTGAATTAATGGTTTCTGGTGCCTTTACATTCTATGGCTCAGTGGGCTGGAGGCCAAACAACATCCTCAGATGCTGTTACAATACTTTCAGTAGAGGGGGCATTTGTTGATTACAGTTGATAAGAGCTGGGTAGAGTAGAATAATGGCTTCAGATTGTAAATATCATCTCCATCCTTAAAGAAGCCTAACACTCCAGCAACCAGTTCAATTTTTCCTTTTTGGCTGTCAAAACCCATGTGGATTTGCTCTAGACTATTTATCAACCTTGTCTTCTTCTCTTTTCTTCCTCTCACCTGCACTTTTCTAACATCAATCCTGCTCTTATTTTCACCACTGAGGTCATAAAAATATTCTCCTCTGTAGCTCAGGCACTCCAAAACAGCTATCATGTCTTGTGTCACATCTCAGCTGTAAAGACACCTTTTTTTCCACCATTTGCTTCCCTCACCTTTTTATTTCTTCCACTGCTATTATGCACAATGTAATTCTTGAATTGTTATTTATCCCAACCCTTTAGAAGAACTCATTAAAAAAAGGACAATTTGGGACAGATTTTCATGAAAAAAATTGTTCTTTTTTTCATTGAAATGCAAAATGTTTCATTCAGTTGTAGGACTAGTAAAAATGACAAGTATTAATGTTTTCACCAGCTCAATAATTTAGGCATTTTGGAATACAGTTTATATGATATATTCTGTGCAAAATAACGCACAAATTCCATAGCCCACCAATACACAGAATTCTCATGGAAGTCAATGGGAGTAACACATGACAAGGGCTGATAAAACTGGACATTCAAATTGTATTTCTTTGCTTTGTAGAACTGCAGGAAACCAAAACATATATCACTTATGCTTGCTCTTCCTTCTTACAATCAGCTCTTATCTCTTGGCAACCCAAGTGTATATGCTGCTGCTGTTGTTGCCTTTTCCCCCTAGATAGTTGGTGCTCCTAAATGACATTTCAGCACAGATGTCCACCACTGTCCTATCCTCTAGGGAGACATATGCAGCAGATATTGCAAATGATCTAGCACACATTTGCTGAAGTAATGTAAAAAAGACCTGCCAGATTGCTGACTTCTTTGGCATAATGCCACATAACACCACTGACTGGTTAGCAAGACTACATGAAAATAATTGCAACTAAACTTTTCTATATGATTCACCCACTTTTTTTTCTTATTGAAGAGTCTTGGCAGCCTCCTACATCACAGATTCTTCCACAACACATCTAACTTCCTAAGCAGCTCTCTTTCTCTTGCTCAACTAATGTAATGTTTATCTCTTATATTCACTATCTTTTCTTGTATTCAAATTCTCTACACTTTTCCACAGCTGAGGAGTTATATTATTTCGGATGGAGAACATGAAATCAGAGGAGAGGAAACGGGACAGTGGAAACTTGATGTTGGTCAATTTAATTAGTTTTGTTAAGTTGGCATGATTGGTCACCTATTATTTTTTCCCATATTTGATAAATAGGAATGGGGCTTTAAGAAGCCACTGATGTTTTTTAATCTCTCTTGATAGAAGGGAAACAGCTAGATAGACTTGAGAACTTTTCACAACATGATTGTATCCTTATGTGCAGTTCTACTTTTGAAGGCTGTGACAGAGCTCTGGCCAGGGTTTTGTTTTGACAGGAAGTCCATCTACCCCTCTACTGTAGTAATAAAAGATGTGCTGATAATCAGCTAAAATGGTTATTCAGTAATGGAACACATGAAAGCAAGAAGAGTCATAGCAGTGGAGAGAGAAATGGATCTGCTACAAAGACACATTTAGATACCAAAACAAATGCAAGTGAGCAGTACTGACATGAGGACCAGCATATCTGTGTTGTTGCAACTTGTCACTTCATTTCAGAATATAGTGCATGCTAATATGGGTCTTGTTTGTATATTCTGACTAGGAAAACCAGGCAGTCAGGAACTGTGGGATCTCAGCTATGTACATAGGGAGGGATGGTTCAGTGGTTAAGGTGCTCACTGGAGACTTTGGTTCAATTCTCTGTTCTCTGTTCCACCACAGATTTCCTGTGTGATCTTGAGCAAATCTGATTGAGCTGCAGTTCTTTATTGTGAAATGAGGATAATACCTACCACACAGAGGTGCTGTGAGGCTAACTAACAATTGTGAGATGCTCAGATACTACAGTAATGGAGACCATGTGAGTACCCTAGATAGAGGATGTCATGCAAGCTTTTATCCATTCACAAGCTGATACTGATGAGGTCAGTATACCTGAGGATGACACATTTCTGTGGGAGGGACAGGTACTGCTTAAGCCAGGCAAAGGCACACCAATAGAGGGAAGTATACATGTAGCCTCTCCTCTGATTTGTGCCACCACACAGGGCCCAGGTAGGCAACATTATAGTTCTTGGGCTCACTTGAGTGTGAGTACTACTTCCGGCTGGAGGTCAAACTTCTCCAGTGGGGATGGAAAAGAAATGGGGCCTAGCCAGCTATCTGGTCTTGGAGTGGACTCCATGAGGCACATTTAATAGGTGTAGTGATGCAGAATCAGCTTGTATTGATGAGAGAAGAGCGGCATTATTTAACAACTTAGGAAGGGCATTTGCTACTTATGGCTGGCATGAAAGAAAGCACAGAATCACTTGTGGATGGTGCAGACGAATGGGGTATTAAAACAGACATCATTGCTAGAGTGGAGAGGACAGGATGGCAAGAGACTGTCCTTGAATAGATTCTTCAATATATTTTCCCATCAATTGCTGAATACATTATTCATTAATACATATTTCCATTATGCAAACAGTTTTATAGTTGGTTGGCTAATATTCCTCAAATAAATTATTTTTATTTTTTAAATCAGTGAATAATGTATTCACATTAGTAATTTTTTTTGTTATCCCTTTCTGCATTAAGCATCGTGAGGAGTATGCTACATTCCTCCCTCTGTTGGTTTAAAAAGATACAAGATACATGCGGATTCTTGTATCTAAATATATGTTACCACTGCATCAAAGCAATGCATTTCATGTCCCATTGATCCTTCTGTAACCCAACACTCTCTGTGTCTCCTTCTCCCACCTACATAATTGACCTCACATTATACATATATGGACCCCATCAGATCTTAAAGGTTGCATGATTCTCTTTTTGATCCTTTTTAGCTGTCTGTCGAGATGTGTCATCTCCAGTGTACACTATATCTGCTTACTATTGAATGCTGCTACATCTTCCCTCGAGGCACAAGCAGTTTTTCTAAGTCACGTCTCTGCTATCACTCTCGTTAATGTAGATCTTTGAAACCATTAACTTTCAGGTGAGCTGATGCTTCTTGATTATCTATGTGCAATCTTTTTTTTCCTTATATGGATTTCCTTCTGTGGTGATCATAGATATTTTGCATCAAAGTTTCTGCTTGCTGTCATACACAATCATTTTCACTGAATAAAGCATGGCTCCCCGGTGTCATTACGATTACGTAACTGGCAACTATAACTCTTCAAGCAGTGAAATCTCAAACAAACTCATCACCTCTTACATATTCATTATTAGTTAATTTTAAATGTTTCTCCAATGGAGGGAAGTGAGAAGAAAATCTGGGACCTTATCCAATATGTCTTCACTTGTCTGAGCAATCCCATTCGATTAATGAAACTAAGGATGAAATCTTGGCTCTTGTGAAATCTCTGACAAAACTCCTATTGACTTCACTGGTGCTAGAAGTTCACTCAGACGTACAGTGGATAAGCATATTGTCTGTTTTAGGGATTTGTACTGCTACCCATTATCATAGTACAGTATATGTGTACCTTCCATCTGAATTAGATTGGAAACAGTAAAGTCATGGAGACTCTGGCTTTTCTCTGTTTTCAAGATATAGAGAGCTCTGCTTGGGGCAGTTTATTTTTTTTGGGGGGATGAAGAAGTTGGTTTTGTTTTGTTGCACATGGGGCTGCTGTAGGAGGCAGCAGCTGATACTGTATATCCAAAGGTCTGACTATTTTATCTGAACTATATGAACATCGTCTGAACAATCTCAATAATTTTATTCTGTCACATGCTCGACAGACTGCATAAACCTCAATAAGGATCTGAGGATTTGACGCATTACTAGGACAGTGTGATAGTTGATTAGTCCCATCCACTGCAAAAGCCATGTCCACAATCTCCAAAATGATACTGTTTAACTCTACATCCCATCACTATCCAAAATATACCAGTATGTATTAATAAATTCAAGTGACCCTGAAATAATAAATGGAACACAAATTGTATCTCATCAAACTGGGAAAGATAAAACAAAGTATTATTCCAAACATCATCAACCTATATTTATATCAAACAGATTTTTATCCATTAGAGGACTATATTAACAAATATTGAAAATGGATGAGTTGTTCAAGTTGTGACTGGTTGTAGATATACAGCATTAATGGAATTACACTGAAATTGACAAATGCACATACAAGAAATGTTATGCTTTGTACTGTGGATATGATCATATAATACAGCAAAGGAAAAAACGTTGATGCAAATTGCATATGATCAGCACAGGAAGGAAGTCTATAAAGAACTTACATTGAATGGAGACAATCAAGAATCCAAATTTCTAGCTCTGATAATAAGCAGTTGCAAATTAGTCAAAAGCATTGGAGGTTTTTTGGTACAAGGTGTTATACCAAAATCATTTACAAAACTAAATTGTCAGACAATTCAAAGAAACATTGTATACATGCATGAATAAGATAAACTCTGCTTAGCAACAGAACAGTTAAAAGCACTGAGAAAATAATGGACATTTTTGTGCAAGGCTGAAGATAGAGAAATAGACCAGCATTTTTATGTATTTATTTATGTATTTATGTATTTATTGTCTCATGGGATAGCCTGGTGTTCTCAAATTCAGTATTGAGACAAGGTCCTCCTTTGTTAGGTGCTGAGTTCTGGCAGCTCCTACTGATCTCAGTGCAAGCTAAGGGTGCACCAATGACCACCTTGAGAGATTGGGCCCTAAACTGTTTGCAGTTAATGAAATTTTGTGCTGTCACAGCAGTCAGTATTTATATGAGACACGTCTCTCAATAGTGTAATTAAGCCACCTGACACAACAAGTCGGGAATTATTTTACACCTTGGAAGATGTTCTGATAAAGGCTGAGTGCTTTAACCCACTAAGGAGTTATGGTAATTTCCCTGATATCTAGGGCCCAAGAGATTCCCTTTCTACTGAAGACCCAACACATATTTAACTGCTGATTCCCTGCACCTCCCACTCCTCTCCCTACCCCCTATATGTTAATGCAGAGTGAACATTTTTAAATCTTTATATGTGATCATACAGTATTAGTCTTAATATATCTGGCATAGAATCCTGGGCCAGTTAAGTTAGTGGAGTTTGCTATGATTTAAGTGGACCTAGGCAAGGACAACTCCAGGTGTTTTACCAGCCAGGGCAAAAAACATTTTTAGTGCTCTCCATCTCCATCCCAGAGTGGATGAGCAAAACAAAGACTCATCAATCAGTGGAGTACAATGGTGTGGTGCCTCTGGAGGAGGGTGCTTGAGGTGATCTCCCTCCATGCCTGCCATGCTTGCCCCTAAACCAAGCTCTGGAGCAAAGATTCAAGAATTTTTAGTATTTCAAAAGCACTCAGCATGAGCCTAACTCTGATCCCTTTGACTGCTGTGAGAACAAAGTTAGGGCCATATGGTGTGCTTTTGAAATGCCACCATTTATATATCCAGACATATAATGCAAAAAATATCTGAGCTCAGTAGCAAAACTCATGACTGACATCAGCAATATCAATTCTGGTTTTATTTTTTTTTCCCCCATTTTGATTAGGATAAATGTCATCACATTTGGTACAAACATTTCTTGTTAGCCTGATAGGCTAGAAGTCTGTACACATCTTCATGAAAGGTGTTGACACTTGATGATACAATGCCTTCAGGATCTGTAGTATGGCAATTCAAGAATCACTTAGCATCAAAGCAATAAAAATACATTTATTCTTATAAAAAACTGTCATTTTGGCACTGACTGGGATTTCTATATTTCCATTTATTATAGTAAAATCTGATTTCAGAGCAACTAATTTTCAGGATTTAATATATTCACAGTATCTTGAATGATATTAGATAAGTTATAAATTTTTTTCTCCACAACATTCTGACACTAGAGAAAAAAATGCTTCTTCGTTCACACTGCAAGATGGAAAAAAGAATGTTTGTGAGTCAGTTATTTAACATTTTGTAAAGATGAACCCTCCACACAGTAGTGGGTTGCTAGTGGGTGTAGTTTTGGAAAGGCAGAAAGAGATATAGTTCTTAGGTGTGGTGCTGTCTATAGCCAGCAGTAGGGGATACAGACATTGCTTGTGTGGGTTCAAGTAATCAGGGCCGGCCTTAGGCAAAATGGTGTCCTGGGAAAATTTGTATTTTGGCACCCTGCAGCCTCCCTTGACTCCCCACCTATCCCTCCATTGCCCTTGGCCGCTGCTGCCTCCTCATCCATCCCCTCATTGCTCCCTGGCTCCTGCTGCCACCCTGGGTTCCCCAACCCCTCTCACCATTTTCCTGAGCTCCCTTCTGCAGCCTCACACCTCAGGCCCGCCCCACTGCTTGCCTCTTGATCACAGCATCCCCTGATCACAGTACCCCAGGCGGTGGCCCACATCACTAAGGAAGTCTTGCTCAGGTTTTATTAAAAAGGGCTCTTTGAGTTTAAGATAAGGTGATTTTGCCTCATTCACTCAGATGCTCATGCTGCTATATTATGAAAAAAAAGTGGGTGAAGCAGGTTTTTCATTCCTTCTTTAGACACAGAAAATGTGAGGATGGAATCCCCATAGATTCATAGACTTTAAGGTCAGAAGAGACCGTTATGGTCATCTAGTCTGACCTCCTGCAAAACGCAGGCCACAGAATCTCACCCACCCACTCCTGTACCAAACCACTGACCTATGTCTGAGTTATTGAAGTCCTCAAATTGTGATTTAAAGATCTCAAGGGGCAGAGAATCCTCCAGCAAATGACCCGTGTCCCATGCTGCAGAGGAAGGCGAAAAATCTCCAAAGCCTCTGATAATCTGCCTTGGAGGAAAATTCCTTCCCAACCCCAAATATGGTGATCAGCTAAACCCTGAGCATGTGGGCAAGACTCACCAGCCAGACACTCAGTAACTCAGATCCCACCCCATCTAACATCCCATAACAGATCATTAGGCATATTTACTGCTAATAATCAAAGATCAATTAGTTGCCAGAATTAGGCTATCCCATCACCTCTCCATAAACTTATCAAGTTTAGTCTTGAAGCCAGATCTGTCTTTTGCCCCCATTACTCCCCTAGGAAGGCTGTTCCAGAACTTCACTTCTCTAATGGTTAGAAACATACGTCTAATTTCAAGTCTAAATGGCCTAATGTCAAGTTTATATCCATTTGTTCTTGTGTCCACATTGGTACTGAGCTTAAATAATTCCTCTCCTTCCCTGATATTTATCCCTCTGATATATTTATAAAGAGCAGTTAGATTTCCCCTCAGCCTTCTTTTGGTTAGACTAAATAAGCCAAGCTTTTTGAGTCTCCTTTCATAAGGCAGGTTTTCCATTCCTCGAATCATCCTAGTAGCTCTTCTCTGTACCTGTTGCAGTTTGAATTCATCCTTCTTAAACACGGGAGACCAGAATTGCACACAAAATTCCAGATGAGGTCTCACCAGTGACTTGTATAATGGTACTAATACCTCCTTATCTTTACTGGAAATACCTCACCTGATGCATCCCAAGACCAGATTAGCTTTTTTAACGGCTATATCACATTGGCGGCTAACAGTCATCCTGTGATCGACCTTCTCCTCCTCTGTTACTTCCAACTGATGTGTCCCCAATTTATAACCAAAATTCTTGTTATTAATCCCTAAAAGCATGACCTTGCACTTTTCACTATTACATTTCATCCTATTACTATTATTCCAGTTTACAAGGTCATCCAGATCTTCCTGTATGACATCTCAGTCCTCTGTATTAGCAATACCTCCCAGCTTTGTGTCACCTGCAAACTTTTTTAGCACATACCCACTTTTTGTGCAAAGGTCAGTAATAAAAAGATTAAACAAGATTGGTACCAAAACTGAGCCCTGAGGAACTTCACTAGTAACCTCCTTCCAACCTGACAGGTCACCGTTCAGTAAGATCCATTGTAGTCTCCCCTTAAACCAGTTCCTTATCCACCTTTCAATCTTCATATTGATCCCCATCTTTTCCAATTTAGCTAATATTTCCTCATGTGGAACTGTATCAAATGCCTTACTGAAATCGAGGTAAATTAGATACATTGTGTTTCCTTTGTCTAAAAAATCTGTTACCTTTTCAAAGAAGGAGATCATGTTGGTTTGTCATGATCTACCTTTTGTAAAACTATGTTGTATTTTGTCCCAATTACCATTGACCTCAATGACCTTAACTACTTTCTCCTTCAAATTTTTTTCTAAGACATTGCATACTACAGATGTTAAACAAACAGGCCTATAGTTACTCTGATCACTTCCCCTCCCCCTTTCTTAAAAATAGGAACTATGTTAGCAATTCTCCAGTCATACAGTACAACCCCTGAGTTTATTGATTCATTAAAATTCTTGCTAATGGGCTTGCAATTTCATGTGCCAGTTCCTTTCATATTCTTGGATGAAGATTATCTGGGCCCTCTGATTTAGTCCCATTAAGTATCAGAGGGGTAGCCGTGTTAGTCTGGATCTGTAAAAGCAGCAAAGAATCCTGTGGCACCTTATAGACTAACAGATGTTTTGGAGCATGAGCTTTCGTGGGTGAATACCCACTTCTTCAGATGCATGTGGTGGAAATTTCCAGGGGCAGGTATATATATGCTAGCAAGCAAGCTAGAGATAACGAGGTCAGTTCAGTCAGGGAGGATGAGGCCCTGTTCTAGCAGTTGAGGTGTGAAAACCAAGAGAGGAGAAACTGGTTCTGTAGTTGGCAAGCCATTCACGGTCTTTGTTCAATCCTGAGCTGATGGTGTCAAATTTGCAGATGAACTGAAGTTCAGCAGTTTCTCTTTGAAGTCTGGTCCTGAAGTTTTTTTGCTGCAGGATGGCCACCTTAAGGTCTGCTATAGTGTGGCCAGGGAGGTTGAAGTGCTGTCCTACAGGTTTTTGTATATTGCCATTCCTAATGTCTGATTTGTGTCCATTTATCCTTTTCCGTAGAGACTGTCCAGTTTGGCCGATGTACATAGCAGAGGGGCATTCCTGGCATATGATGGCGTATATTACATTGGTGGATGTGCAGGTGAATGAACCAGTGATGGTGTGGCTGATCTGGTTAGGTCCTGTGATGGTGTCGCTGGTGTAGATATGTGGGCAGAGTTGGCATCGAGGTTTGTTGCATGGATTGGTTCCGGAGCTAGAGTTATTATGGTGTGGTGTGCAGTTACTGGTGAGAATATGTTTCAGGTTGGCAGGTTGTCTGTGGGCAAGGACTGGCCTGCCACCCAAGGCCTGTGAAAGTGTGGGATCATTGTCCAGGATGGGTTGTAGATCCTTGATGATGCGTTGGAGGGGTTTTAGCTGGGGGCTGTATGTGATGGCCAGTGGAGTCCTGTTGGTTTCTTTCTTGGGTTGTTTGTCTTGCAGTAGGAAGCTTCTGGGTACAGTTCCCATTAAGCTATTCGAGTTTGGCTTCCACCTCGAATATGTTAATATCTACCTCCATATCCTCATTCCTATTTGTCATCCTACCATTATCCCTAAGCAGCTCATTGCCACATTAAAGACTGAGGCAAAGTATTAGTTTAGATATTGGGCCATGCCTAAATTATCCTTAACTTCCATTCCATCCTCTGTGTTTAGCGGTCTCACTTCTTTTTCTTTTCTTCTTATTTATATGGCTATAGAACCTTTTACTATTGGTTTTAATTCCCTTGCAAGGTCCAACTCTACATGGCTGTTGGCCTTTCTCACTTTATCCCTACATGTTCTGACCTCAATAAGGTAGCTTTACTTGCTAATCCCTCCCATCTTCTACTCCTTGTAGGCTTTCTGCTTTTTTCTTAATCACTTCTCTGAGATGCTTGCTCATCCAGCTTGGTCTACAATTCCTGTGTATGATTTTCCCCCCTTTCTTGGGATGCAGGTTTCTGATAGTTTCTGCAACTTTGACTTGAAATAGTTCCAGGACTTCTCTGCCTTTAGATCCACAAATTGTTCAGTCCAATCCACGTCCCTAACTAATTTCCTTAATTCTTTAAAGTTAGCCCTAGTCCCAGATCTATTTTTGTTTATACTTCCATCTAATTTGAACCAAATTAGCTCATGATCACTCGAAGCAAGGTTGTCCCCTACAACCATTTCTTCTATGAGGTCCTCACTACTCACCAAAACCAATCTAAAATGGCATCCCCTCTTGCTGGTTCTTCAACTACTTGGTGGAGAAATCCATCAGCTATCACAGCCAGGAAAATCTGAGCCCTATTATTATTACTAGCACTTGTCCTCCATTCTATATCTGGAAAGTTAAAGTCTCCCATGATCACACAATTCCCATTAGTGTTTACTTCATTAAAAATATTAGAGAGATCTCTATCCATATCCAAATCGGACCTTGACGGTCTGTAGCACACGCCAAGCACTATCCCAGGGAAGACTCTAGTAGCTTTCTTTCCCAATGTGATTTTTGCTCAGACAGACTCTGTCTTATCCATTCCATCACTTCCTATTTCTTTACAGTCTACCTCATTGTTGATATACAATGCTACTCCACCACCTTTGCCTTTATTTCTGTCATTTCTAAACAGCACACAGCCTTCAAATACCTGTTCTCCAGTCATGACTACTATTCCATCATGTTTCTGTTATCCCTATAATATCTGCTTTCACTTCCTGTCCCAGTAGCTCTAGTTCCTCCATTTTGTTGCCTAGGCTCCTTGCATTAGTGTACAAACATCTTAATTTTTGCCGTTTGGCTTCATTGACATTCTTTACCTGATTAGGCACAGACATTTTACTACCAGTATCACCTATTAGACTGGTATCTACACTACTTTCCTCCTTATGTCCATTCTCATACCCACGGCTGTATTGTTTCTTACTTCATTTTCTTCCCTCTCAATGTTAAATTCCGGGGTGAAGATTACTTGGGCATCTCCCAACCATCTCCCCCAAATTCCTAGTTTAAAGCTCTATTAATCAGTTGTGACAGCCTCCATCCTAGAAGTCCATTTCCCTCCTTACTCAGGTGAAGTCCATCCAAAGAGAACAGTCCTCTGTCCATGAATGCTTCCCAATGGCCATATATCCCAAAGCCCTCCTTATAGCACCACTGCCTGAACCATCTGTTGATCTCCATAATCTTGTCACACTTTGTTGCCCTTCTCTAGGAATAGGCAGAATCCCACTAAAGATCACCTGAGCCTTGATTTCCTTAAGCGTCTTCCCCAGCCTGGCATAGTCTCCCTTGATACGTTTCAGCAAAAATCTAGTCGTATCATTTGTTCCCACATGAAGGACAATCAGCGGATTCTTTCCCGCTCCTGTTAGGATCCTCTTCAGCCTCAGGTCCACATCCCGTATCTTAGCACCTGGCAGACATTACACCCTTCTGTTCTTCGAATCAGCTGTAGTTACAGTCCTGTCTATTCTTCTCAGTAAGGAGTCCCCAGTCATGTAGACCTGCCTTTTCCTGGTGATGGTGTGATTCTCTGGTCTATCCCCTGTTCCCTCTGGCTGCAAGTCCTCTCGATTCCTATTTTCCCTTGCAATACTCTGCAACCCATCCCGTATCCTCCTGGGGCTCATATTTGGTTTTGTTATGTCCATTGACTCTTCTTCTCTTCCTATAGGACTAGCTGCTCTTCTATTCTTCCTTGCTTTCTCACCTTCAGCGACCACTTGCTGTGCACCTTATTCATTTTCCAGCTCTGCAAATCTGTTCCTGAGCTCTATTTCTCCTTCACTGGCCCATCTTTTCCTCTGGCTGGTTCTTTTAGTCACATGCTTTCACTGTCCACTTTCCTCACCCAGCAGTCTCCCCTCAGAGTACTTTGGTCCTGCTTCCATCTGCAAGTCTGAGCTTTTCCCTTCAGTCTCCTGTCTTTGCTCCATCATCTGCTCGAACCCCCTTCTAAACTCAACCAGAGTTTCCACTTGCATCTCCAATCCTCAGATCTTTTCTTCCATCAGCTCTATCAGGCGGCACTTCATGCAGACAAAACTCTTTTCAGATACCCCTCCAGGATCATGTACATGCTGCAGCTTCCACAACCAGTCATCCTCATTGTGTCTTCCACTGATGCCTCTGTATCAGTCATAACCTTCCCACCTAAAACCTGTTAGTCCGGGAAACACAAGCCAAACCAAAACACCACCATCCAGAGCAAAACAAAGCCCAGCAGGCACCAGAACAACGGCAGAACACCGCCCACTCCCTTCACTAGCCTGTCTATTCTCCTGCCTAGCTCTCTTAGTCTCCCCCACAAACTCCCCTTGCAAACTCCTGCTGAAACTCTCCTGTTTACAGCTCTGTTTGCTGGCTCCTGTGCTGCTTTCTTATTACGGAAAATATCAAAATTTAGTAGAGAGGTCTGTTGCACCAATGCAAGTTGAACCATCGTCATTTAGTTTCTGTTAAATGGATGCATTTTTTAGCAGATAAGTTGAGGTAATTCATGATCTAGGAGGTAACTTAGATCAGATCAGCTTTATGCAAGAGAAAGTTAATTTAGGAGTACTTGTGCTAAACAAGCAAAAAACTGAAAGTGGATGCACATGAAATACATATAATAATTAGAGCTAGCCAAATTGGCATTGAAAAAATGGCTTTTCAATAATAATGAAATTTTGAAATTTTTGCAGAAAATTTTCATTTTGGTTGAAATTTCCTTGTTTTTCAACAAAAAAGAAACAGGAAACAAACATTTTTGGTATTTTATTTGATTTTTGGTTTTCAAAGCTGAAAGGTTTTACCAAAGGTTCTTTGAAAACCCTTTTTTTGTCAATAGCTAAAGTAGGGATGAGGTTAATTTTTAATCAAAAAATGAAAAAGGTTGAAGAAAATGTCTTGTGAAAATGATTTGCCTTTTTGTGAACTCCAATACCCAGAAGCCATATGAATGTAATTAACAACTCTTAACTGACATTTGGAGAGGTAGGCAATGTAGCTGTAGCCATATCAGTCCCAGGAGATTAGAGAGACAATGTGGGTGGTCTTTCTCACCAACAGAAGTGGGTCCAATAAAAGATATTACCTCACCCACCTTGTCTCTTTGGATATATACACATGATTGAACTTTGCTATTAGCATGAAGAAATGGGCCTGCACTAATCTATTGACTCCCAATGGTAAGAACTTAGAATTCTTTATGAAGGGTTCAACTTAGACCCCCATGATCTGTCCACAGAAGCAAACCACTGAATCACTGGAGTAATTCCAATTTAACACAAATGGATCTGAGATAAGAATTTGGCCTAATTACTTTAATTTTGTGTTTCTCTGATATACAGAGAAATCTCCCACATTCAACTTAAACTTTCCTGAAGCCCTGAAAAAATTCTACAATGGTGTCTCTGGTCCTGAAAAAGACAGCTGAAAATCCTTGCATCCCATAGTTAAGAAATTAATCTTCTACTTTCCTTTAAAAGCAAGTGTCTCTTTCACTGGGGAGTATTCTCTGTACCTTACTCCAACACTGTCATAAAAATTTCCTGCTGTTCACCAATATTTCTGATATCAGAATGAGAGAGAGTAGAACAGTAGAAAGTCAATAATTTATTGTTGATGGGTCCTCGTTTTTTGTTGTTGTTGTTTTGTTTTTTAATACAAAATTAAACTATTCTCTAATTCAAACAAATTACACATTATAACTTATGCTATGGAAAATAGCATATGGACAGCCTACAGAGGCATGCATATGTGGAATCACCTTTTAAGAATCCAAACAAGTAAAAGAAAAAACTATTACAGCTTAAACTCTAAAACATTTAGCAAAATAGCTATTATATTAATGTTAGATGAAGTACATAATTACTGAGGTTTGATGAATGTGTAGTGTATGCATACTATAGAATATTTTACTGCGTATTTGTATATGCAGAGAATGGGTGAATTCCTTTAATATCATGTATATTCAGAGAACTAGTTTATGCGATTGAATTTTATTTTTACAAGACAAAGACAATCGAAATAGCTTTTTTATAAAAAGGATTTACTGTAACCCACAAGAGTATGAAATTCAGAGTTCATGATGTGACTATCTTTAATTCATTCAAATGTCTCAAGATATTTGCAACAAAATGGTACATTAAATCCCACAACATTCTGAATCCCACACAATATTTAACTATAAAGGAGGAGTCTAGAAAGGAATGGTATATGCAAAACTCTAGTTATTCCCACTCTCTAATGCTATCGCAGAACTTTATATATCACATTAATGGCTGGGAAGCCTATAGATCTCTATATTCTGCAAAATAATGAATAAGCAGATATATACGGTAAAACAAAAATCAAGAATACTGCCTCACAGAATACACTTTGATCATTTATTTTGACAAGCGTAGTTTAGTTTTAATGATTTACAGTAATGTTACATGGTATACTAATAGATGTGCTGTAGTTTATATTGTACAGTAATGAAGTCGTATCAATAGGAAACCATTCCACAGTACCATACAGTTAAATTATTGCTGACATGTCAGTCAAAGGAGCCAGATTTTTTGTGATAATTATGTTTGCAGGCTAATGAAATTGAATAATAGAATCATAGAATATTATGGTTGGAAGAGACCTCAGGATATCATCTAATCAAACCCCCTACTCAAAGCAGGACCAACCCCAACTAAATCATCCCAGCCAGGGCTTTGTCAAGCCAGCCCTTAAAAACCTTTAAGAATGGAGATTCCACCACCTCCTTAGGTAATCCATTCCAGTGCTTCACCACTCTCCTAGTTAAATAGTAGACCTATAGGGAGTAGGGACCAGAGATGACTAGTTTTTTTCTAATATCCAACCTAGACCTCCCCCACTGAAACTTGAGACCATTGCTTCTTGTTCTTCTTGGTCTCCTAGTTGAAGGCTGCTATCAAATCCCCCCTCACTCTTCTCTTCTCCAGATTAAATAAGCCCAGTTCGTTCAGCCTCTCCTTTCCTCTCCTCTCTTCAGTCATGTGTCCCAGCCCCCTAATCATTTCCATTGCCCTCCACTGGACTCTGTCCAATTTGTCCACAACCTTTCTGTAGTGGGGGACCCAAAACTGGACACAATACTCCAGATGTGGCCTCACCAGTGCCAAATAGAGGGGAATAATCACTTCCTTTGATCCGCTGGCAATGTTCCTACTAATGAAGCCCAATATACAGTTAGCCTTCTTGGTAACAAGGGCACACTGTTGACTCATTCCCAGCTTCTTGCTCACCGCAATCCCCAGGTCCCCAGGAGAGTTAGTGAAGCCTTTTCTAATTTATTTTCAAAGGATGTAGTAAATTAACATTCTTTATTGCTCTACAATCTGAAGAACACAGACAGACATTCTAGTGTAATGTCTTGTATACAAAATGGATTTCTGATAACAGACAAACTGGTTCCCGTAAACCAGTGTTTCCCAAACTTGGTATGCCGCTTGTGCAGGGAAAGCCCCTGGCAGGCCCAGCCAGTTTGTTTACCTACCTCCGTAGGTTTGGCCGATCGCAGCTTCCACTGGCCACTGTTCATCGCTTCAGGACAATGGGGGCTATGGGAAGTGGTGTGGGCCGAGGGACATACTGGCTGCCACTTCCAGCAGCTCCCATTGGCCTGGAACAGCGAATCGCGGGCAGTGGGAGTCACGATCGGCCGGATCCACGGACGGGGCAGGTAAACAAACCGGCCCAGCCCACCAGGGGCTTTCCCTACACAAGCATCATCCAAATTTGGGAAACACTGCCCTAAACAAACATAAATATGCACTGATTGGCTTTCTTAAACCTTACTATGTCTTTGTATCTTAATATAACATGTACAAGGCATGTATGGGCAATCTTCTGGCCAAATTGTGTTGAAAGCTTATATAGCAGTGGTTCAGTTTAGTCAGATAAAATATATTCTATTTTACTATAAAGCCCCATTAGCTTATAGCGTCATAATTCAAGCACTGAAGTGCAGCTATCTATAGCAATAAGACATGAGACATAGTCGTTTTTTTGGATATAATCAGGCAGCGGAGACCATTTTTTATTTGAATAATTTAGTTGTAGTTTTAAATTATTAGCATTTATGCTCACAGGCACACAGGTCAAAAGCAAAGTTGTCTTTGAAAACTGAAGACACTAGCAAATTTCTCACCTCTGTTTTTTGAAAACAATTGTGTGCTGCTTTTCAGTGCATTTAAATGGCTTTTCAACAATGATATAGTTATTTACTATACTAGGAATTATCAGCTTACACATGTTATGGAACACAACCCAAGATGTAAACAAGGCATGAATGCAACAGATATTACGGCTGGTCAGAAAACAAGATTTCTATGTGTTTTCATTCCATATCAGATTGAACATGAGAGCTTTCAACATTCGTCATGAAATAATATTAAAGAGACCCTAGAATATTTAGTAAGCAGGATACCATAGATGTGGGAGAACTAAGTCCCTGCTTCACTTAATGTAAAGCAAGGATTTTAGTTTAGGTATCTCAAACCCCAGGCACATGCCCTGACCAGCTGGCTATAGTCAGTCTTTCACTCCTATTGTAGCTGTTCCACTTTGCATAAACAATTAAATATCAATTGGACCAGAGAAAATGAGCACTTCCTTGGAGTATGGGAAACTCAGGTTCAAATCCAAAATGAGCACTCCCTTAAGGTATGGGAAACCCAGATAAAAATCCAAGCTCTGAGTTTTAATTTTCATGAATCAGAATTTGCTGGAGGAAAAATTGTTGAAAAATTCCTGACTAGTTCTAGTAAATATGCTTAAATCTGAGTTTAAAGCCTTTTTACTTTTGTGAACCCAATTTCTGTGTCTTTCCTGCAGCAATGAATAACACCACTCATTCTTAAATCAGCAAGAAAGGCACATTTACTTCTCTGCATAAATGATTGTGCTAGCAACACTGAAAAACAAACCCTTAATGGAGGCTAGTAAGGAAGTAACTGATTCTCAATGATTTCGTTTTAGGAGACACGTATCAGTGGTATTTATGGCCTTTTGTTGCCCTCCACTGTAGATGCACAGAGGGAACAGAAGAGCCAGAAAAAAGGGAATAAAGAGCCTTCAACCTGTAGGAGAGGAGGAACTAACATCTTACTGTATTTTATGAGTGTGTATTGTGACATGGGGAGCCAAAAGCCAGCTACTTGATATGGTCTTCTACCACCAAAATCCACAAGATGTCCCAGCAGAAATGCCTATGGCAATCAATATTGCAAAATCCAATATTAACTCTCCCTTCATGGCTTCTGTCCTCATTGAAAAGGGAGTAATGTTCACTTTGGGAGAAGGAGGGCTATGGCAGTGTCATTGTGGTGGGCTATGCTACGATGAAGAGCTGTGTGTCCACTTTCAGACCCCATCATTTGTGGTATTGATCTCAATTTCCTTAGAGTCTCAATTCCTTTCACATTCCATGAAACTATAGAATCACTCAAGAAGGAAGAATATCTTTCAAACATCACAGGTTTTGAGTCAGAGTTTTCAAATCTCTTTCCCCCTCATGATAGAGAAAAATAAGGCCTCCATTTTCATAAACTCTGGGTACATTAATTAGCTTTCATAGCTGTTTCATTTAGACACCTAATTTACCTTATTGCCCATTGAAATCAAGCTGAAGTTGGGCTTGTGGGAAAGGTGTCACATCATCCATTTATCTAAGATTTTGAGGTCCATCAGCCACTGAAGTGAAATTAAGCCAAAAAATTCTACAATATGTTGTATATGCATTTATGCACATCATGCACACTGAAAAATATATAAAGTCTCAGAATTTTTGGCAAGCAAATTCATGAGTAAGGAAAAAGCCAGAACATTTTATGATACATTTAGATTATGTACCAATGCAATAGCCTTTTTAAAATCTGAACAGGCTCTAATTGTGAGCAGATTACATAAAGACAAACTAATTCAGTGCAGCAGATGAAAGAGAAACAAAATTATATGCCTTTAACCAGTATAAAATATATTAGCTTTTTTTCCTTCCTCAAAATAGCTTTTAAAATATGCACATCTTAACTGAGCTAAGTAAGTTTCCCAGTATTCCAGAAAGTGGTCTGTATTATTCATTGATGCAGCTACAGAAGAATTGTAGAGCAGCCACAAACCTGGCTAAATTTAGAAATAGAGACAAACACTTAAACTGACACCATTCACTTCACAAGAGGACAACATTTAGCAGTGGGCATCCTAGAAGACATGAGAGTTAGGAAACCCCTAGAGTACAGCACTGACTGGAGTTTCTCCCTGCAACTGATTACCATTAGTTTTAGGGAAGGAGAGTGGGGAGACCGTGGAGATGGAAGATTTCTTCCATTTCCAAGCTATGAGTCAGTGGGTGCCTTTCCACTGATTGCAATGTGCTTTGGATAAGTATCAAAAGGCAGGAAATTGTCCATCCTCCTACAGAGCTTCCATATGAGATGTATGGCATCCCCAGATCTGTGAGCTCTGTGGGGGGAAATACTGTTGGAAGTCCCCCAAACATAGGGAGATAGTTTGTTTCACACAGTCTCTCCCTCCTTCAGCTGATCTGAATTATTTAGTTAGCCCTATCACTGCACTGTACACAAATTCTTCTCTTTGTCAGGTTGTCCTTCCATAGAACCCAAGACCTTGTGGGATTTACATGTAATACCTGGCTCATAGACATGTTCTGAGGTACTAGGCTACGCAGTAGTATAGGTATATATACACACATGTTAAGTTTGCCCCCTTTATAAAAAACGGGAGAAAAATGTATTCTGAATTGAAATGATCTTCAGTTAATTCCAGCCAGAAGGGTGTGATAATTTTTTTCAAATGTGGGCGCTTTATATCCTGCATTTTATTCCAATTTACATGTAACAAAACCTGTATTAGATTCTGAACTGTCACTCCAAGCATCCAAATGCAATACTAACATTGTCTCAGGGTAGCCACTATTTAAATTAGAGCCCACGGATAGATAAATAGTAGCATACATATGTAGCTAGTATGTCTTTATAAATTAGAAGTTTTTACAGGCTTGTAGTTTATGGCACAGTATAACAACCTGTAATTACTTTATATATCATTACAGAATTGTCATATTTAGGATACTAAGCATTTAAAATGTATAAATATACGGCTGTATCCATCTTAAAAAGCACCCAGATTTACTATTTTATTAGCTCATTTTTTTAGAAGAATAGATAACGTGTAGAAGATCAAACACAATAAGAAATACAGTACATAAGATAAATTATTTAATGGAAACTGGAAGATTTAAATTAGTTTTCTTAAACCCAATAAATATGTCAAGACTATAAAATTGCATTACTCTCTTCAGCTTGCATCGCTTGAGCTTTGCTCTTGTGGTTTTTAATGACAACATCAGAAACTGTAGATAAAAATAGATTGCTCTGGGTTTTTTTTTTTATTTCTACATAAAACAAAAATTCTGATGTGTCTCATGTGTCCATTAAAATTGATTTTTCATAATATATCTGTGGTATGTGCCTAGTGGTGCAACATAGACCAATCAGAATCTCCTGATCTGTAGCTGTCAAATTGGTGAGCGGCTGGACAGTTTACATGATGACTGGTTCCAGGATTGACGATTGTTTACTCTACATAACACATCTGAGAACAAGTTTTCTAAGCAAAGTCACTGGTGGCATATAGATAGGGCTTCAAAAGTGGAGTCTTCTCTTGACTGCTTTATTCCATTTCCTGCATTTGATGTATTCTTTTGTATTTTCTCCCAGATACTGTTATGTGGGAACAATATTTGTTCTTTACATAAAAAAAGTACAACAGGCAAAACTGTAATAATTTGGACAAATGTAGAAAAAGAAATTTCCATGCATAAAATTTAGCAGCAGCTTGCACGACTAATTGATCACACTATCTAACAGTATGGGACCGCATGTAATAGAGTAATTTGTACTAAGGTAGGTCCAGTTACAAATAAGGATCATAAACAATTTGACTTATAAATGCAAAATAACTTATTCTTATATACATTTTGGTGAAATGTATACAATGCAAAAATACTTAGAGTTAGCATCCTGGTTAACTGAAATGTCCTTTCCTCCCTCTATTTTCACCGTAGTGGAGATCAGCTGAGTCACTCATGCTAACAGTCCATGGGCTAATTTTTGCCCTTAATTACACTGGAGAATGTTCAATGTAAATCAACTAGATAAAATAGTTATTCTTTCTATTTATACGGTTTTGGATCAGACCCTATTTGTGATTTTTATGAGGATACTTCCTTGCCTTAAGACCAGATAAATGCCCCCACTGCAGAGGTGACTATGTCTCCACCCTGTTTTACCCTTGTCCATTCCCTTTGGGTTGCACCCTGAGGAGAAGCAGAGAGAAGTCCAGGCCATGCCCCACCATCCCATGTATGGGCTATGCAGTTGTGTGGGAGGATCTATACTTCCTCCTACTCCCACACTGGTCATTAGGAAATAACCTCTCCTGGGTAAACCTTTAAGAAAAATAGTCTATTACTTGTGCTATAATAAAATAATTTGATTCATTTTCAGTTATTCACTTGGATCACTTCCCTAAATATGGTTCTTATACACAGTTATTTTTTATTTATTTTAAAGTGTGTTGAACAGATTTTTGTGTCTTTGTTTTGTTTTTGTTTTATAAACAAAATGTGATGAACGTGTCTATTTATACTCAGGAACAAATCATCTAACTCAGTTCATCTTCAAATCTGGATCTTTTTGAACAATCCTGTATTTGAGAAAAAAATAATTCCTTTCTGATCTCTGTGGTGATCTCCCTTAAGTATGTAATGTGATTATCTGTATCTTAAAATGCTTATAAGTGTAGATACTAATACATGTCATAACATTATCCAGCCCACTTTTAAACTCAGCCACTATGTATGAATTGTAGTCCCTGCCTAACATTGGCAGCAAATTCCAAAGATTGATTTTCTGCCATGTGAAGAACAATGTAACCTATAGACGTCTACACTGGACCTTGAATGTGTGATTATCAGCAAGCATAAACATATCTAAGCTATCTCTGTTTGAACTAATCTGCTAAAAATAGCAACGTAGTCAGGCTAGCATGGATTGCAGGTTGGGCTACAAGTAGGTATGTACTTTGATGGTTAGCCCAAGCTGCTGCCCATTGTATTGTGGCTACATGTCTATTTTAGTGCACTAGCCTGAGCAGAACTAGCACGGGTACTTCTACACAAGCTGGGAACGGTACCTCCCAGGCTCACATGTGGATGTAACTATTGCTATAGGTTGGGTTGAAATCCTTTAAACAGATGAGTGTAACAGATGCACTTCATTCAGGTTAAATGTAAGAAACAATAGTTGTCTTCAAGTCAATAGTTTCCATGTTTAGAGAACAGTACTAAGGATGTGACAAGAATTTTCATCATACCAGCTACAGGGGGCTGAACAAAGATTGGGACAAAATGTAATTCTATTATTTTCCCTCTCATCATCCACCATATCCAACATTATCTTCAATCCCAAGTGTCACGTTTCTTCCTGACTTGGAGAGGGGAAAAAACATTAACATGAATCAGGCCATTTAAGGGTCTGACAACTATGGAATCAAGAGGGTGAGACATGGCCCAAAACCAAATTGTCTCTAAGCCAAAGCAATTATATACAAATCAGTCATGGAAGATAGTAAAGATACTGCTATGAAAAAAAAAGGTGTAAATTGCAGTCTGCTAGGACAGATCCCTATACAAATCATAATTGATTTTTACTGAATCACCAAGACATCTCCGTCACTATTTGTGCCCCGAAGCTCAGCACCACCTGACATGATGAACATCTTCTTCCAAATCACTCCATATACCCTTGATGAGTAGGAGAAAAGCCCTTGTTTCCACTAGCTTTTGAAAACCTCAAGTAGTATTTCCTTTGAATTCACGTAAAACAGAAGGATTGAGCAGCATCCATTTGATATTCTTTTCACATTCAGCTGCCTCTTTGTATGTGTAAATTCCTTTAATTCCTTCTACAGTTGGGCAGAACAGTCTAGTAAAATAAAAATACAAAAATGCCTGTAATTTGATGCCTCCCCCATCTCTCATTTTCCATGTTTTCCAGCTTATTCACCAAGTTACAGAAATGCAGGGCCAATGAACAAGATCACTCATTATCATAGAAGTGTGGAGCTAGTGTCTGAGAGTTGCATCCAGTTTCAATCTCCTATTCCTACTTAGTGTCTCAAGAAGTCATGTCGTCATTCCCCCCATCCAAAACAAAAAGAGTTTTCAGAAGAGGAAATAGACTATGCTCCCTCAGCACTGTCCTGGAGTCCCACAGTGTGAAAATAAATCCCTCCATTTCTGTTGCCTGCATGATCATGCCTTTTCCTTGTTTCTGCTTATCTCCTTTCCAGTTGCTGCATTGTATTCCAGTTGCTCTATCGTGGACAGTCACCCTTCAGAGAGGAGATTCTTCTTTCAGTACCTTTGACCCTCCCATTCAATATATTAACCAGAACCACAGTCATAATTTGTAATTTAAAGATCTGAAGATTGTGTCTACATTACCTTTTTCACACCAACATTTTTCATTTTTCTACTAATGCTGCTGCTCCACTGCTGGTAACAATGGTGGGAGAACTAGCATAGGAAGGTCTCCAAGTAGTCAGTGACATTGTAACAACCAACCTCAAACTCTGCTCAGACTGGCTCTTGAAGATGTGATATTTAAAACACAGGCAGCAACAAAAGTATTGTCTACACAATTCACTAATGCTACCACCAGTGTACATGCACTAGTTGAAAAATTTAGGTGGAAGAAACAGGCGAACAGGGGTATTTTTTTCCCCTGCAATACGGTGAACTTTTAATGTTTGAGCAACTGTTTTTGCTAGTGAACTGGATAATTGGCCAAATTCTGCTTTCAGTAACACCTGTGCAACAGGATGTAACTGAGAGTAGAATTTATACCAATAAATATGCTGAAATATTTTTGCTTACAAGAAGTCATGGGGCATATAGTGCACAATGATCCATTCTCTGCTCAATAAACTGGTTGAACAATAATTGAAAAAAACAGATGGATGCATAGTGAAAAATTCAGCATATGAACTGCAGCACCAATAAAAAATGAGAGAGAGAGACAGAGAGAGAGAGAGAGAGAAGATAGATCACCAGAACTGTGAATCTTAAAAATAAGCTTCACTGTAATTTGGAGAAAATTTAAGTATTCCATCTTGACCAGGCTATCTCATCCAGCTTTTCATTATTCAGACAAAGTATTGTCACCACAATGAATTCATCAATGTAACAGAGACAAATGATCTAACATGGAACAGACAGAACTATCTTCCTGTTCTTGTGAGGAAAATTGTCTCTTTGTACCATTATATCAGTGACAAAGATGTCTGGACTTTATAAGCATCTCTTTCCATTTAGTCTGCCTTAAATATTAATGAAACAGTGATTTAACCTCTCTACAGTAAGTTCAAAAAAGTGCTTAAAAAGTGCTATTAAGGAAGAGGACTGTCTGAAGCAAAAAATAATCAAATTAACTTACAGATCTGTCCAATTCATGTGAGCTAGAGAACATTAGTAATCCTAAATAAAAGGGGTGAGGGGAAAGAGAGTACACAGAAGTTATTATAATGTATCTTTTGACACAAAAGTTAATAATTTTGGGAAATTTCCCCAAGTGTAGTTTATGTGCATATTTATATTTTAACAGGCAAACAATACAGAATTGCCTCCAGTTCACTAGCAAAAACAGTTGCTCAAACATTAAAAGTTCACCGTATTGCAGGGGGAAAAAATACATAAGCCTGAGTAGGCTAATGACTATATAGAGATTTTAAGGCCAGAAAAGACCTTTAGATCATGTAATCTGTCTTGTTGTATAGCATAGGCCACAGAATTTCACCAGTTTACCAGATTGTATTCAGTCAAATATACTTTAGATATGCACAAGTTATCTTCCAGAAAGGAAACCAATCAAGAGATGGTACCACTTTCCTTGATAATTTGTTCAAATGGTTAAAAAAGTATACCTTAATGAATGTATCTGGCCTCAGCTACAAGCCATTGGTTCTTGTTATGCCTTTCTCCACTAAAGAGCCCTTTAGTACCTGGTATTTTCTCTCTGTGAAGGTACTTATACACCATAATCAAATTATCTCAATCTTCTGTTTGATAAAATAAACAGGTTGAGATGCTTAATATGGAGACTGGAAAACCATATGTACCATATGGAGAATGGAAAACAAAATATAAGCCTGATTCTCCACTGCCTTGGCCATTGTGCAGTCATTTACCCCTCCCCAACAAAGTGATAAGTGAGGGTAAAATGTCTCCTTTCTGATTTGGTAGGATTCCATTTTGTGATTCCATAAGCCAAGTGCTCCCCTGGTGTAAATTGTTGTGGCTCCATTGAGTTAAATGTAGCTATGCTGATTTACAGCTGATGATCTGTCCTATTGGTTCTGACCTATATCAGATACCAGATACTGGACTACACAGAATGCTGGTATGAGTTACTATGGCAATTTCTGTCTTTTTGTTAATTAAATATACTGTCATTTTTATTAAGATACAGTTCTTGACTGATTATCATCAAGACTAATTTGATAATCTGCATAAAGGGGACACAAGTCAATGAGGATTTACATCTGAAGAAGGAAATCATTGAAAGGGAGGATGAGCAAAGGAGGAACAAAGGATATCTAACAGATATTTATGTTTTTCATGCAGTGGTGAAGCAACACTTGGACAGGCAACTGAGATGAGCAAATGGAAAGTGTTCCCAAATCAAGAAGGCAAATAATAACAACAAGAAGAACTTGGCTAAATGAATCGGTCACTTAAAAGCAAGAGCCAAAGTTCCTTTTGGGGACCAATCCCCCCCCCAAGAAACAAAATAACAAATGAATATAAACAAAACCACAACTCCCACCAGGATGTACAACACACAAAGACTCATCATTTAACCATCTCAGGTTAAATAAATATACTCTGTGCAGGACTACTACTATCTTGCTGGTTGTATATCGGATCTGTTCCTCAAAATGGAACTTAAATTCTGATCTTCTTTCAGTTCAAGAGGCGATAAAGTTCGATGGGAAGTCGGTTAATTCCATCATCTTCTCTGTTTGATCCTAAACTATGTTCAATTCCCATAAGCCCCGGTGGACTAATAGAATGATTTCACCTATAAAGTGTCTCACAATAGGCGAGAATATCTCATCCCACCTAAGGGCCTGATTCAACCAGGTACTTAAGCATGGGCCCTTTGGTAGTCTCACTGAAATCAATGGGATTATTTGCATGCTGAAAGTCAGGCATGTGCTCAAGGACTTTGCTGACTTGAGGCCTAATAGCACACTTGTGTAATTCATAATTTGAGATGGCTGGTGGTCTGATCTGATAATGCATAAGGATATTTGAACCAATAAATTACATCTGCAGTCTTTACACTCATTGGAGGCACTGAACAGAGTTGTTGATTTCATGGGACTATTTGCATGCACTCTCCAAATTGTAAAATTGACCCTTGTGCAGGGTTCCAGCACAGGACATATGTACCAGGTAAGTTCCATGTATGTTTTATTTTGGAAACTTAAAGTGTATGTAGCAGGGTGCTGGTGCAAAGGCACCTAATTAGCCCCTGCTCAGCCAGACCCAATCAGGAGAAATAGATTGGGGCTGGGGAGAAGTCTGGTGCCTGGCCTTTAGAACTAGTTGCACCTGCAGGCCTGAGGGTTCAAGGGCTATAAAGGCTGGCTGGCAGCCAGAAGAAGGGGGGGGGGGGGCAAGGGAAGATCAGTCTCCAGGCTGAGGGCAGACTCTGTGTGGAGGAGGAGATTGTAAGGCCTACAAGCTGTATATAGTATATCACTGGTGGTGGGAGAACTTTTGTAAATAAAGCCACGGGTGCTGAAGAACTAGAGGCCTCCCTGAGTTTTACTGGGGCTGCTAGTGGGCCCCAGAAAGAGGTGCGGGCAGAGGACCTGTTACAGTGTGGTTGAACCTTGTCTAGAGTCTTTGTGCCAGAGTGAATTTCTTTTCTTCATGTAAAGGTTGCAACAAGCCCAGAGAGCCTTGCTTCAGGTAATAGGAAATCTTTTGTATCAAGAGAGTTTGAAGGCTTTCTGCTGAGTATTGGCACAGTGCATTATAAAACTGCTGTGTACCATCTCCAAGGATATGGGATAGTGGAGAGACTGCCTGGGTCTCTTAAGAAGCATGTAGCTTGCATACTGGAGGAATAATTAAATACTCCTTTTCTTATTGTACTGAATCATTCTTGATATGGTATTTGGTGTACACCTCATGAAAGTACTGGTTGGGTTTATAATCAATGACACATGCTATAGTCAGACTAATGGTGATTTTTCTACTAGTTAATGGTGAATTTAACTGGATACTTTTACTAATATTGTTACAATTGCTACATGATAGACAAGAAAGATTACCAGGAGTAGGATTATATAGAAGATTATTTATATAATCAAAGCATTTTAAATGTATCAACATGTCATATATGTCATATTTCTCTTTTTAAAAGTCAAAGGCAATTCCTTAAATAAATCAGCTATGGTATTTTTTATTGATTAATTATTGCTTTATTTATTTTTATTTTTTAGAAAAATTGGGATTTCTAGTAACAAACAGAATTCCAATATTAATTTTAGTCTCACATTTTAATAAATTCTACATATCTAATTTAAGTATCTCCCAAGTCCTCTAATAATTCTCCTTTCAACACCTATGTATAAACCTTTCATGGGAGGGTGGCATAACATTCAAATTATAGGTTCCGGATGAAGACCATTAAAATTAAAAACAATTTTTAACTGTTCTTTTCTACATTCTACTGAGTATTATTTTTATTATAAAATGTGGAAACCTGTACACCCAGAAATTACTGATATCATCATTATTTATTTTAGGTGGGAGGTATACTAGAATGTATTCTTGTTGTTTCAACCATAGACAGCTCAAAGGGATCAAGACAGGCCATCTTGAAAATTTGTGGAAAATTTTGAAGTTTTCTCATCAAAGTAGCATTAATCTTGCTCTCATAATTAAAAGTGGGATCCATATTTTATTTCAACTAACAATCCTGATCATTTAGTTGTTGAAGAATCTCACTCCTATATTTATCATAATCCATTATGACAATGGAGCCCCCTTTATCTGCAGGCTTAATTGTAATAATCTAATCACTGAAGAGATTCTGTATGACATTTCTTCCCTCTTTATTAATATTATTATATATTTTATGATTCAATCTTGTTTTAGCTCTCTCTCTCTAACTAGTCTAGTACAGGTCTTCAAAAAATGATAGGAAGGAGGAAGAATAAATCTACCTGAAACTTAAATATTTTAGTTCCATAATTTGCAGTAGTCTCATGTTCAGAAGAATCACTATTAATATCACTCCAGAAGATGGATTTAACAGTATATTGACCAAAATAGCTTTCAAACATAATATTTTCAGAACTGAAATAAGTAAATGTCTACAAAAAATAGCTAAAAATTTAATAAAACACCACACTCTACTTATTTCAAAATAAAATGTTATTGTCATTTTACTGGAATGCAGCATCCTTTCTGATGTAACTTAGTGGAAAAGTGAGATTTGCGGTAGCATGCCAGTGCTATGTTCCCTTTATATTCAAGGAAAGAGTGAAAAATGTCCTGTCCTCCTTGGAAACCAAACAAGTCATGTGAAGATTAAAATTCCCACCAAGAATCATAGGAAAGGTTTAGTTTGTAATGAAGAATATTATAAAACAAAGGCAGTGAATTGATTCTTGGGCTCAATTCTTCTTTTAGGTACATCCATTTTTCACCATTGATTTCAGCCAAAATCATGCTGATTTAGGCCCCAATTCAGGAAAGCACGTAAGCACATGCTTAAGTACACCTCAGTTCAAAAAGCGTTTTGCTGAACAGGGATGGACATATGAGCATGCATAAACATTTTTCTGAATGAGGACCTTACCCAAGTCTATTTGGCAGGACAATCAAGTTCCTTGAGTCTCACCAATAAGCAGAGGGAGTTAGGAAGCATGTGTGTTATCTTTCCAGATAACAATAGTGAATACATGTCAGGTATGTACAGAAACTATAAATCAACCAAACAGTACTGATAAACCGTGTACTATATATAGCAGATATAGAAACCGTATCAGCCTTACTGTATAAAAAATGACTTACCTGTTTTCATTAATTATGGTAAAAAAGCCTGCAGTGGGAGGGAGCAAACACACACAAAAATAAGGATTTTTTTTTCAAATCAGCTTTTGTTAACCATGATTGAACTCAGAAGTATTTTGCCTGTCAGTTGCAGAAAAAAAAGAATACACTATATCTGTCTACCAATTTACATTAAAGGATGCAGCAAGGTTAGTATAGAAATGACGCCTTCTCTTATAAAAAATATCTGAATATTCCTAGCAAGATTGTCTTAACAAACTATCAACTTCCTGGTGTCTTCTGCTCAATAAGCATATTTTAAAATCATTTTATGCTATGCCTCATCAAGCTGCTGCTTCATTTCTTACTGCATAATTTTGACAGAACCATTTGGAAAAAAATCAATGTCTCAGAGCTGTGTTTGGATTTACTGCTGAATCCAAATACAGAGTATTATCATAAAAAGCATCAAAGTGAAAATTATTGATGGTGCTTGTTTAGTGAGCATGCAACTGTTAACTCTAAATATAAATATTTTAATGGCATGATTTCTCACCATTACAGAAGAGCAAAGAGAAATAAGCTTTGTAATCTGACGCGACAAACCACTTAAATCCAAATTTAAACAAAGAATTTGCCAGAGCATTGCACTACAGAAAAGTGCATTGTTACTAGAGCAACTTCTCAGAGTGAAGCACAACTCCAAAAAATTCCATCATCATCTCTGACTTGAGAATCCAAATATAGTATAGTAAATCTGTGCTATTATCCATACCATCAAAATATGCTTCCCTACAAGTGTGCAGTAGTAATAGGGGTGAAATTCACCTTCCCTCCAAACCAGGTCCAAGGTGTCAGGCTGATTTACGGTTTCCTCACAATGACCATTCCAACCAGCAGGCTGGCATACGAGCTGCAGCTCCTTCATGACAGTCGTGTGGAATAATAGGACTATGAATCTATGTATGTGTAGTACAGGTGTACTGATGTTCCTCCCCTGGTTCAGTCCTCACTGTAGCCTGTAGCCTGGTTTAGGGGGAACAGGCTGATAATTGTTTCCCTTCTGGATCATAAGCACCACCGTGGCACCACTCCAGCAACAAAAGGCCCATGCAGCCCCAATGCAGGGCATAAATGGGAAGAGGGCCTTCTATTGACAGGCAGATAAATACACTGAGACTGTGAGGAGACTAGGAGCAGATGGGGAAAAAGAGAAAAAAATCAAATGAAAAAAGAAACCAGTTTGAGACTTTCTTAAACCCTCAATCCCCGTGAGAATTGCGTACCCCAGTGTATGGAGAATTTCTTTCTCCATCCAGATAGGGTATAGCTCTGAAGTGTTTGATTCCTCTATCTATTACTGAAATCCAAATTAGTGTGTACTATAAATACTGTACATGATATGAACACCTGTTCCTTGGCTGAATAGTCAATATGGGATCTTGCCTTCAGAGCTTTATGAAGGTGTTCTTCTAATCAAAAGCAATATAGAAAACTTATGTTCCAATTCTGCAATTAACTCAACACAGACTGACCTCATGACCTCATGGACAAACAACAGAGCAAATCCAGGTATAGAAATTTTGTTTTAAAAAGGCAAACAAATTATGGATATTTTTGCTGGCACTATTCACACGTGTCTAGTAATGAAATGGACTCCATGTAGGTGTCAAATTGTTACATCTGTTTAGTTTATTTTACAAACCTGTAGACAATTAAATTTCTTCCTTAGTTTTATTCACACTAATGAAAATGTCTTTGAAGGTTTTATTTTTGCATGTAAAATGGTACCCTTGCCCACTCCTCACTTCATTTTCCAATCTAGTTGTGAAATGTTGTGCATATTGACTTGTATATTTTGTGAACATTCTTGTATAACTAGCTCCTTTAGTAGGAAGTGGGAAATAGATTTCTGTTCTAAAAGCCATTTTTAGATGAACAATAAATCTACAACCTTATGAACATCTAACATACGTAAAGGCCCAAATAAGGCCTTAAAACAATTAATTACAACCGATTCTGTGCTAAAGTATGTGTTAAGCTGGTCAACAAAGTAAGTTGCATTGCCTCAAGCATTGAAAGACAAAATCTTTTCTTTAAGAGTCACTTTTTGACTACAAAATGAATGCAGTTTTCAATGTATTTTGGTGGAGCAACAGTGACATCCAGTGATCAGGTTGGTAAATTTCTGGTGTTTGGCAGAGTGCAAATTTCAGAATCTGTTTCTTTTAAAGGTGACCATCTAAATTTAAATGAAACACCAGAAACTTGCCAAGTTCATCATATTTCATACCATGTCTTTATCAAGAAGTAGTGATAAAATTGTGCATTACATAAGTGTTATTAACCAAGAATTATTACAATTAAAACATAATTGATTCATTATCTGCTCACAGCACTTAAACACAAAACTAAACACATAATTTAGCACAAGTGTTTCAACTTGCTTCATGTATTTTGTCCTGGGGGATTGTATTGATTAAGGGAAAGAAGCCAGATGCTGGAAATCTGGATTGGAATTGCACCATTGAACTGAAATAATATGCAAGTGCTGACTGTATGTAGTTACTTGTTTAGCATAATCAGCATTTAGAGAATTTAAAAAGGTCAGTTAAATGGAAGCACTGCAAAACTTGTACATGTTGGTGATTCAAAAATTAGGACTCTTTAAGTTTGTTTTCTGGTTTGGAAAGTAGACTCCAGTCTGATCTATACAAAAATTACAAAATATTTAATGATTTATTCACAGAGATTCAGCAACAGTTTAAAAGAATGCCTATCAGATTATTATAATTCCATTTCCACTTATTAAAATTGTAATAAAAAATGCAAAACATCTCATTCATTACTCCTTCTATATCACCACATAACAACTACCGGTCAGTAGACATACTACAGATCTTGCCCTTTGCAGTCTCACCCAGTATAATTAGAAATCTTGGAATACTTTATCATCAAATACCATTGCATGGTAGTATTTGATGAACCGCTATCAAGCAGTTTGTAACTTGTATATTTTCTTTTATCTACATCCCATACAAAAGCACTAAATTAAAAGAGCTGTAAGGTTGCACAGGGGATGATTGCTCCCACTGAAATTTTAAAGACCCTGCAATGTCCAGCACCTCTGGAAGTCAGACCACTTTTATTTTCATGCCTACATATAGATTTATGTATTTAATGCAGGGATTGACAACCTTTGGCATGCGGCTCACCAAGGTAAGCACCCTGGCAGTCCAGGCCGGTTTGTTTATTTGCCACGTCCACAGGTTCGGCCAATCGTGGCTCCCACTGGCCGCGCTTCTTTGCTCCAGGCCAGTGAGGTCTCCGGGAAATGGCAACCGGCACATACCTTGGCCCACGCCACTTCCCTCAGCCCCCATTGGCCTGGGATGGCAAACCATGGCCAGTGGGAACCGCGATGGCTGAACCTGTGGATGTGACAGGTAAACAAACCGGCCTGGCCCGCCAGGGTGCTTACCTTGGCAAGCTGTGTGCCAGAGGTTGTAGATCCCTGATCTAATGGTAAGCATACAAGTTTGAAAATTCTAAACTTAACTTTTCCTGTCTCGGTTTTTCCTATATGTAAATTTGAAGTTATAAATACTTATATAGCTTCCAATTTACATATAGGAAAAAACGAGAGAGGAAAAGTTAAGTAGATGCTTTTATAATTTACGAGATTGTTCTGAAAATTAAAATAATTAATGTTTGTGCAGTTTTTAGAAAATATAAACTCCTGTAGAAGTAATAAGTATATTTTTTATGTATTAAACTGGTTGGAAAAATCTGACCCAGTGATCAGTGTTTGTTGTACATCCCGCTCCCTATTTCCCGATCTACAAAGAATGTGTTTGCGATACAGCTCTCAGCTTGATACAGCTCTCAGCTTGGCTCTTTTACTTCTGCTTTCAGCTCTGGCGATCCCCAGATCAAATACTTGTGTCAGACAAGAGATGACTGCTACATAAGCACTAGAAAATATATCATAGGGAACAATTTTGCACTAGCACAAGATGTACTGGATGACGTAACAATTCTATGTTCACAGATATATCCTTCCGTAAGATAGGAAGAGCAAAGGATTTCATAGTGCTTCTGATTCATGCATTACTCCTGAACAGTGGAAATCTAGGACACAAATTTAGGAAAATATACTTCAGTTTATTCTACTCTATCATGCCTTCCCTAAACCCACCCACCATTTTTGTTGTCTTGTTTAGATATAAAATAGTTTTTGCTCTCTTAATAAAAATTCTGGTAATGCTTAGCCCCTATATGAAGTATAAATTGTGTCTTTCATCTGTGCTTCTCAATGGAAGATAAAGTATTATTATCCACATTTGAGAGATGGGGCAACTGAGGCACAGAAGGGAGAAATGATTCATCCAATGTAATTCAGCAAGTCAGAAGCAGAACCTAGAATCAAGTCAGCTAAGTGCCTCTATTTGAAAAAAAAATACTCAAGGGAGCAGAAGAGCATTTGTACTCTTGATTGATTGTACAAATCCCTATGCTGCATTCAATTTAGGAATATCTTTTTGAAAATAAATTGCTAAATAGATATTTTTGAGTGAGATTTATGTCATTTTTAGAGTATTTATTTAGAAGAGGGAACAAAAGTGACATTAAGCTGCTGTAGTAACTAGTGACAAAATAAATACTATGCCAAACCACCTGCTAAATTGTGATCCAATTTTGAAAGCCTTCTGGTGCTGTGTATACTGTGGTATCAACGTTCATTAATAATATTATGTATTCTGTAGTAGGTAGTCATCATTCAGAATATATATGTTCACCTACATCTTGTGAATTAGTATTAATACACATTTGCATCAAACATTCTAATGTCTGCTTAACATCCTTCATTGTATGATGTAAATATGTATTACATGGACTGTATGCTACAGATACATTATTCATAAATGTCTTTATTATGTTTACAAAGGTGGACAAAATATATGTAAATGAAGCTAATCAAAAAAAGAGGGAAGTATATTGGATGAAAAAATTGAAAGGGACCAGAGTAGGTATCAGGTACAAAGGGGAAGCATCCCCACCACACAGAGAGCATTGGGAGGCATATGATACAAAATAGGATTTCATAGAATTAGAATTGTAGGACTGTAAGGGACAGCCAGAGGTCATCTAGTCCAGTCCCCTGCACTCATGGCAAGACTCAGTATTATCTAGATCATGCCTGACAGGTGTTTGTCTAACCTGCTCTTAAAAATCTCCAATGATGCAGATTCCACAAACTCCC